>NC_133532.1:100395474-100472036 GCF_048544455.1 Silene latifolia | reverse complement strand
AGATGCTCATATGTTGGGACCCGATTTGGTGACCGAGACCATCAATCGTGTTCGGATCATTCGAGAGCGTATGAAAACCGCTCAAGACTGACAGAAATCTTATGCCGATGTCCGTCGTCGACCACTTACCTTTGAGGTTGATGATCGAGTGTTCCTTAAGGTATCACCTATGAAAGGGGTGAAACGTTTGGTGTGAAAGGAAAGCTGAGTCCCAAATACATTGGACCTTTCCGTGTGCTTGAGAAGATTGGCCCCGTTGCTTACTGTTTAGAGTTGCCCCCGAATTTGAGCAAGGTTCATAATGTCTTCCATGTATCTCAGTTGAGGAAGTACATTAGTGATCCGACCCATGTTATTCAAGAAGAAATCCCAGATTTGGAACCCAACTTGGCTTTGGAAGAAAGGCCGATCCGAATCCTCGAAAGGGCAAACAAGCAACTTAGAAACAAAGTGGTGCCCCTAGTTCGTATACTTTGGCATTGTGGAAATGTCGAAGAAGAAACTTGGGAGCCTGAATCCTCTATGTTAGCTAAATATCCCGAACTTTTCTCGTGAGGTAATCCTCTTTCCTTTATCTAAGTCTTGTGAGTTTTAGCTATCCTTTCGAGTGTTCCTCTCCTTCTCTTAAATACCCTCCGCGTTAGTAGTCCTTGCTTAGTTGTTTAAAAGTCGTAGTTAGAGTTTGGTCATAGCTAGTGGAGTTATTATCCTTTTTATAGAGTTTCGAACTAAAGATTTTTGAAAATGTTTTACTGTTTTCCACTGGTTTTAACGTCAATGAGTGGTAAAGCTCGTTATTGGAGACGTTCGATAATTGGTTTTCTCATTTGTTGGTGTAAAAATATATATTTTTATGTCTTTGATTTGGAATGTTGATGTTCTTGAACGGCCGACGAGGATTTTCCGTTCCATTGAAAAGACACTTATACTTCATACGTCCATATTTTGAAGATTTTGTTTACTTGATTTTAAGGAGATAGACCTACAAATATACAATGTTCCTTCTTCTAAGTTTCGGGGACGAAACTTTTTAAAAGGAGGGATGATTGTAACATCCCGTAAATTTGAAGACCTTTATTATATTTTCAAAGTAATATTTTAATCTATTTTAATTTTATATTAATTTATTTGAAATAAAATTTATTTGATAAAATATAATCTTATTTTATTTTGAAGAAATGTAATTATTTTTGATAGTTTATAAATATTTAAAAGTGATTTAAACTATATTTAAACATTTTCTCTTGATAAAATAGATTTCGGATAAAAGTCATAAAATTGGGATTTTCCCATTTTTTACGGTCGTTGGGTAAACGAGTTTGGATATTGGGCATATGAGTACTTAATCTTTTAGTAAAATCGTGTTTAAGAACTTTAATTTTCTCGGAAATCGCGTTCGACGAATATTTCTAATTTCCGTCGAAACGAACCAAAACGTAAACAATTGAAACTCACCCAAACACCCTACCCCAAACCATGCACCCTCCATCCTCCATGGGTCTCCTCTTCATCTTTCATTTCCTCAATTCTCATTCTATCACTTCCTTCTTCCAAACACCAAATTCATCTCAAAGATCCTCCTTACAATTCCTAAATCCACCATAACTTCTTCATTTCTCCACCAAATCGCATAAAAATTATATATTCGGAATCATCTCTTCAATCCTCACCTACTAGTAAGCTTTATTTTCATTTCCCCCAATTTTGTTTGAGGCTCATCTTTTAGGGTTTTCGAATTTAAGCTTAATAATTGTGTTTTTGTTGTTCTTATAGGTGAAGAATATGAAGATGAGTTAGGAGACTCATATATTGTAGAATATGATGCATAATTTTGGGTTTTAGAAGCTTTCTCAAGTTATTACTTGTCTCTTTGCTAGCTTAAGGTAACTATTCCGAGTTACTCGACGAATTAATGTCACATTAGTAGTTGTATTTGTTGTTTGTTGTTGTTGTTGTTGTTTGTTGTTGTTTGAGACGATCTTGTTGATAAATGAATGAATGGAGTAAGATGAGTATGCTTATGTTTAATTTATGTTATCCATTTGTATATTATTGTTTGGAACAAATTTGGATGAGGAATTATGTGTTGTGACAAGTCCGCGTGTTGGCTGGAACGCGTCGATGCCGGACCGAGACGGTTTCCAATGTTTCCAAAAATATGACAGATTGAACGGCATCGAAAAATTAGGTGATTTAGCCACTTGAATCACTCAATTTAGAGTCCGTATGAGTAAATGGCGTCGTTTTATCGATTAAAATTTATAGAAAAGTTTACCCTTGTGTGAGACGGTTATTTATGCTATTTTATTATGCGAAAATTTTGTGGAATTAGTTATTTTGTAAGTTGGAATGTCTTTCTTTATGTTGATAGTGTTCACATGATAGAAATTGGAAATAGCATGAGAATGATATTGTGATGAATTTTGTGATTTGGGCCAAAGTAGGCCAAGACTCTGAGCTGGGCCAGATTGACCGAACGAGTTTGGTCAAACTAGGTTTAAACCGGTCAGCCTCGATTTGACCGATGACCCATCGCGGGACTCGAGTCAAAGGTTTGTCTTTGAGGTGAGATTGGTTGTTATTGGATGTTTTAGGTTATGCCTTGATATTTGTAATTATCATTTCACATGTTGGTTGTTGGATGCTTTGGATGCCTTATGCTTGAGTCTTGTTGCCTCTCTGCCATTTTAGCTTGTTCTCATGGATTATGGTACTGTTGGTTAGCTAGAATTTGGATTATTATTAATATTGGAGATATTGTTGGATTGTCAGCTGAATATGCTCTTGCGTAGTCTTTCATATGCTAGGGTGTGTATGATCATTTGTGTGTGTGCAAGTTTGGACTCTTTGCCCCTCTTATGGTTAATTGGGTGTCCTACTTGTCTTCTGTGGTGTGGGCTAAAGTATTCAAGCTGGGACTAGGTCCTAGGTGAGTATTTCGGCCTTCGTCATAGATAAGCCCTTATAGTCTTTGACGAGTGTATGTTCACAGCTTAATAGCCTTTGTGTCTTAGCTTGGTGGGCTTATATTCAAGTTAGGGCATGACCTCCTGACGTACTCTTAGAAGTATGTGGTCAGCTTAAGTACTAGCCAACCCTTTGGTGCACTCCTTAGGGGTACTCATGTGTGTGATCATGGGTCTTGGATGCGGTACTTTCCGCATGTCGCTAGGTCTGCGCAGGTTTAGGACTAGGGTGTTTACCTTACCTCGTGGTATAGACTCGAGTTCTGAGTGACTATTGGTCATACTAGGAACTTATGCCTGTCTCTAGATATATTGTCCTTTCTTGTTGATGATTCTATGAATCATAGAAGGTGAGATGCAAGCCGGCTATGGTTGATAGAGTTTGGATTCCTGGATGTTATGTGATTCACATGATAGTGTAGTATGAGTCGGTCTAGTATTCATATGCTAGGACTATGTGTTGTTATATTGTTGTTCACATGATGAGTACGATTGTCTAGCATCTATATGCTAAGGCTATGTGTTATTCATATTTATATTCTTATGTTTACATGTTATATTAATTATGACATTTCGTGGCTGGGAGAACTCGGAGTTACTCCCTACTGACTGTGGCTTTCGTATTTGTATAAAATGCGATTGACAGGTAGGTGATGCATATATGGGGTACATGGACGAGCTAGCAAGCAAAGTAACCTTGGGACCTAGATTGGCTTTATTTTATTGTGACCCTTAAACACTTTTTATGTCATATACTTTTTAGGGACATATGTCTCCCTTTTTCATATTTGGGTTGTATAACTTTGTTTCGCGACTTTAGCGATGTTTTATTTATGAGATTCATTTTAGACCTTGCATGTTTGACACCTTCCCATGTGTATATTTTTATAACAGGTTCAGGTTTCGTTTTCGGTTTTAAAAATTACAGGTTTTTACCCAAATGAACCTATTACAAACATATCCATGCAGTTTTTATCTAGAATTACGTGTTTACTTTTCCGCAATAAATAAGGGTGTCATAGACTCGATCGAGTAGAGGTCACTCGATCGAGTAAGTTACACACTCGATCGAGTAACTGGAGTTCAGTGGTAAAATATATATAGCGATATCGTGAAACCAAAATCATTTCTTTTCTTTTCTCCTAAACCTAACTGTTGTCACCTCTCTATCCTTTCACCTATATTCATCCTATTGGAGCTTTTCAGAGTTGGGACACCATGGGGATGGGAAGCACGAGTCGGGTAGCGGTCTTATCGCCGGAATGCTATGTATAGGTATGTTGTCATCATCATCATCGTCTTCCTTAGTTCTGTTTATGGTTGTGGTAGTAGTAGTAGTTCGTCATACTGTTTGTAATAGCTGGATGGGGTGGTTGCATGTCGTCTTATGGTCGTGCGCGGTATTGCTGCGGATTGCTAAAGGTAATTGTCTGTGGTTCGCGAGGTGCGTCCTCGGCTGAGTGGGGTCACTTGCGGGAGTGGCTTCATGCCCTTGATTCGCCCTATGTGGAACCCGCCACAGGAGGGGATGTGCACATTAAGGAACTTGGGTTTTCGCTCGGGATTGATGAGCGGCGATTTGGTGGGTACGTCTGCGGTCCCCCACTGGCAGCATGGAATACCTGTTGCGATGGGTATTCTGGTAGGACTTGACCTTCGAGCAGTCAGAGGAGTGTTGGAGATTGGAGGAGATGTTGGATGTGTGTTTGTTGTACCTAATCTTTGTGTGTTCCTTCAGTTACTGACCATGTGTGGTGTTGTTGTGTTTTATTCTTGTGTTGTGTCTGCCGTGATTCATTATGGTGATCCGTCAGTCTTGGCAGGTGGATATATGGATCTTAGCTGGGTGCTTGGAGGGATGAGTCTACCACGAGTCATGGCAGAGATAGTTTCACGTAGTTGATAGATGTCACCAGTTGTACTTTTCTTTTGTTAACTTGTAATATAACTCATCTAACTTAATTGTTCTTTTATTGACGTTTGATATTTACTGTTCCTCGGGCAACTGAGACGATAACGCTCTTATCTGTTAGGGAAGGTCTTGTTAAGGTTCCTTGGTAGATGGGGGTGTTACAGAAGACATCACTGAACTTTTCCAAGAGTTTCTTAAGGGGTTCAGGTTAGGGTACACAAGAGTGGACTTTGATTTCTTTGGGAATGACAACAAAGATGAGGGTTCCTTGGTTCAACTCTTATAGGATTTCAGACTCCTTGAGCAATAAAGCCCCATTGATATGATTTTCTACAGTTTTCTCACTGGGTTTGGTAGGGGGTGAGAGTCATCCTTTGACCATCCTTGGTAAAGGAGTAGGTGTTGCTCAATACTTCTGTCAAATTCCCAAGGCCTTCCTAGTAAGATGTGGCAGACATCCATAAAAATGATCTAACACAAGACCTCATCTTGGTAGACTTGCCCAATAGAAAAAGAAATGAGGGCTTGCTTGGTCACAGCAATCTCAGTGCCTTGACTAAGCCATCTGATCTTGTAAGGATGCTTATGTTCTTTAGTTGGGAGTTTGAGTTTTTCCACTAATGTAGTGGAGGCCACATTAGCACAATCGCCTCCATCTATGATTAGATGACAAACCCTTCCTTGTATGGCGCATCTGGACTGAAAGATCTGCTGCCTCTGTCCTTCCTCTAATCTCTGAGTGTGCATGACCCTCCTGAGTACCAGTGTTGGTCCTTCATCAGGGGCCAGTACCATCTCTCTGTTAGACTGTCCCATGGACTCTCCTTCTATGGACTCCTCAATGGGTCCTTTTACTTCAACATTCCTATCCTCTTCCATCAGTTGGATTTCCAGTGCAATGAGTGTTCTTTTGGTGGGACACTCTCTGCTGAAGTGGCCATAGCCTTGTGCTGTGAAACAAATGTTATATTTTTAACCTCGCAAGTATAACGAAAGCTCGTCGTAGATGTGAGGGTCGAATCCAAAGGACGGTGGTTATGGTTCTAGGATTGCTTGTTAAACTACTAGTTTAGCCCAAATTAAGAAAGTTTGTTGATTTAAACTAACTAAGAGAATTGAAACGAAAACAATAGAAAGTCGAATAAATACTTAAGATGATGAACAACAATGATTAGGGGAACTAGGATATCGGATTCACTCATATAGATAAGGAAGGAAATACACATAGAATGCCAAAACCCAAGAGCATAAGCAAAGGAAAGACCCAATCTCTCGATGTGAGACTAACTCCTAAGTTAAGATCGATTAAGTCCTCACTTAATTAACCCAACCATAATTTTATCATGTATTTCCTATACACTAGTCAAGTTCTCACCCAACAAGTAGAAAAGATAGTTCAAATGCCTAAATTCTCATTCAAGCATTCTCACAAACACCTTATGTGCATGATAAAATCAACAAGCATAAACTCAAGGATTTCAATCTCCCTATGTTATAATCCAATCCTATAATTCTATATAAGATCCCCCTTCATCCTAGTAAGGCACTACTCACACATGTTGACAACAAACAACATAAAAGATTGAAGCTTTGACATATAACAAGCAAAGGAAAGCATGTTGTAAGATAAACTAATTAAGCAAACTTGAATATGTAAACAATTGAAAGATAAACAAACTAGAAGAAGAATTATACCAATTAAGAGACAAAGTTGTAATCTTGGATTAAATAGAAGAATAATCTACACCAATCTTCAAATTACAATTCAATACTAAATGTAAACAATTGAGATTGACTAATTCTAAGCTAAATTATTAAGTGATTAATGTTTGATTAAGAAAAAATTAAGGCTTTCTTAAGAGAGTGTTTGCATAAATTAGGGAAATAATTTCAGATCTTGGGTTGTGTGTACAAATGATTAAGGGGAGGGGTATTTATAGATTACATGGAAATTAGGTTGAAAATTACAAGGGAAGTCAAAATAGTGGAAGGTGTGTCCCAGCCGATGGACCGGCCGCTGATGCCCTACCCGGTTGGGAGTTCTCTGTAATTTTGTGAAGTAAAACCAAGTCATCAGGTGTGCACGGCCGGTGGACCGGCCGCCGTGCCCTACCCGGCTGAGGGCACGCTGTAACTTTTCTTCATTTCTTCCTTTTCCTCCTTCTTCATGCGTTCCCAGCCGATGGCCCGGCTGTCCGGCTGGGAGTTCCCTGTAACTTTCCTTCATTTCTTATCCTTGTCCAAGTGTGGAGGGGTCCCAGCCGTTTGACCGACTGGGAACCTCTTCTCAGCATTTCTTCTTCTCTTCTCCATGCTATCTTCTCAATCCGTCTCCCTTGCTCCAATTCCTCTATTTCCGCTCCAATTCCTGCAAAACGGACATGATCACATAGACTAGGGAACCTGGATACAAAATGCAAGGCAATACATGCAAAACTGTCTCAAACGGAGTCAAAATGCATGAGAATAAAGAGGAGAAATGGTATAAAGTAATCATATATCACCTTGACAATGGTAACACTAGAGGCGACAATCATTGACACGACCCGAAAATACGACACGAACCCGACACGAAGTTAGAGGGTTAGGGTCAAGACGATGTGACCCATTTAAGTAATTGGGCTGACATGACACGACACGAAACTTAAATGGGTCGGGTTAGGGTTGATGTCTTTTGACACGAACCCGACACGAATAACGCATTTATTTAAACTTGTCATAATATATTTGGCTTGAATCAATAACTCAACAAAAAAATTTAAAATTAGCATTTGCATTCATCATTTGTGGGATAATAGGGTTATAAAGCGTAGTTTATTGTATTAGTTTTTTGGGTTAAATGGGTTAAAAATGACCTTCTTAAAGATAAATGGGTTAAACAGGTCGGGTTGGGTTATAAAAAATTAAATGGGTCAGGTTAAGGTTGAGACAAATGACACGTTTATGTAATTGGGTCGGGTTAGGATTGGGATAGTGGTGACCCGTTTAATATTGACACGAACACGACACGACCTGATCAATTTGTCAGGTATAGGTAACACCTTCTTTTCAGGTCACCAGGGGGGATCTGCTGATGGTTGATTTTCCTTTATCTTGCCTAGTTGGAATGTTAAACTTAACAGGGGTATAAAGTTTGGAGCTTGTGGGTTTGGGTTGGGTTTTTGGTGCACTGGCTTTATCTTTCCCTTATTTTTCCAATTTCCGAGACACCCTGACGACGTCATCAAATGACCACAATGGCTGCAATTTCACCTTGGCAGCAATCTTTGGGTCTAACCCTTCTATAAAACTATCCATTTTCTGTTCAGGTTTCTCTTGTAACTCACACTGTAGGGTCAGGTTTCAAATTGCTTGAGATAGTTTTCCACAGAATCGTCTTCTTGTCTCAGGTGAGTGAGTTTCAGGAATAGGTCTTGGGTGTAGTCAGTTGTGATAACCTTACTTTTCATTTTGTTTTGCAGCTTATCCCAAGACTCGATAGGTTCTTTCCCCCCTCTTAATCTCTGGTTTTTCATGCCTTCATACCATAGTGAAGCATAACCCTTTAGTTTTAATATAGCTACTTTAAACATCTTCGAGTCATTGTAACCTTTGAACTCAAAGATTCTTTCCATAGATCTAAGCCATTCTAGGAATCATCTGTGTTTATAATACCATTAAACTCAGGGAAGTTTATTTTAATGGAGTTGTCATGTTTACCTGATCTTGGTCTCATTGTTATTGCATCATCAGAATCTGAATTCTCCTCTGTGACTCGGTCTTGAACCAGCCTGTTGACAGCAATTGACGTGGTCTCCATACTACCAACTAATTTTATGACAGTGTCTTCTAGGAGATTTAGTCAATTATTATCCATTTTGTGATTTTTTGGTAAGTAAAAGTGTTGTGGAAATGATAAAAAGGTGGGGTATTTATAGGGGATTTTAACCTGGCTCTGATACCAATTTGGAGCATATATTAGCTCAAAAACTGGATTAACCACAACAGGTGAAGAATTATTGACAGAAGAAAGTGTCAGCTTAAAGTAGGGATCTTTTTATGCTAACAAATAAAGGACTAAAGGTAAATTCAGACAAAATTAAGGGAATGTCGAGACTGGCAAGCTGAGAATGACAAGCTAAGGACTTGGTTTAAAGTTCTTTCCTTTTTTATGAAAGATAAACTCTAAGGCTTGAATTCCAATGGTGGGTTTGTTAGCTTGCAACAGAGATGAAGACCCGTGAATAAAAATGGTTAAACAATAGAAAGCGTATAAAGAAAAAAATATAGACAACTGCCACACATGTTAGTATAGAATCAATTCCACACAGGTGATTGAATTCTAAATTCCACACAAGAAATTAAAGCTGCAGTGTAGGTTGTTTGATTATCAAAAGCTAGCTCTCTCCTTGAACGATTACAGACTATATATGCTAGGATTAACAAGTTGTTTTTGGATGAAAACAGAAGAAAACAAAGGTCATTAAGGCAGTACAGCTGACACTGCAATGACTCATAATGTAGACAAAATAACAGCTATAATATTGTACTATATGTGCTCTTGTTGGTTGTTGCTTCCTTGTTGATGTGGACATCTTTAGTAGAAATGAACCTAGACGAATTTGTAGATGGCACTTCCCTTAAGCTAAATGGACCATGGTTAGTCCCCATGGGTTCGTCTCGTGACTCAGGAACTATAGCCAGTTGGCTTGTGTAGGAGCTAGTGAGATGCTTGTCAGGACAATGTCTTGGCTTGGACTGAGAGCTCCTACTCCAAATTGCATTGTTATTAGTTATCGAATTATTAATAAAAACCACGGCTTTTTACGCCGTTGGCATATTCTGTAATTATCGGATTGAAGAGTTTTTGTTCCAACTTAGTTATTGTTTGACGTGCTTCAAGCATTATTAATGATAAGCAATACTATCTTGCGAATCAATCTTCATTGTTCGAGCTATCTAGTTTGCACAAATATCTCGTTCCTTTGTGTTGTTCATTCATTCGTAAGCAGCGTGATCTCCATGGTCTCATTCTTACCGTTCATCGTTGCAAATTATTATCAACATTAAAAATCACAACCTTATTACCTTTCTATATTAGGCATGCTTTTAATGGGTTTTTGATCATCTAATTTTCAATATTGTCCACTTGTCATCCAATAACACTTCCTCAAATGATCTCCTCCCATCTCCTTGGTCTTTCTGCCAAAAATAAAGGTAAACAAATGATCAGATCAGATTAGAGGGAGTATGTTTTAAAGGTATAAAAGTGTCTTGCACTAGAACAATCAATTCATTTAACCATTTCTTCACCTATTACATGACATTTCTTCACTTCTTATATTTTATGAGAGTGAATCTAAACTATGTCATAGAACGAAGATATGATTACTTATTACCGAGATAAAGTTCACACAAAGATATAAAAGAGGTTAAAGAAACTCATCTTAAATGTTATAAATAAACAAGAAATCATCTAAAAAATAAGAGTTGTTTAGTAGAAGAAAGTGCATAATTTTGCGGGTCATAAAACTAGTTGAAATAGTAAAGAGGGCAAATGAAATAACTATGGCCTTATTTCAAGGATGACTATTCCATACAAATTTAACGAACAAAAAATTTCTCAACACTTCTATTTCATGCTCAAAAATGTTGGTAACTCCTAACATGAAAGCACATCCAATTTACAACTAAATCGAATAGCAAATATTCCTTTTGAAGAGCCACAGGAATTTGATTACGGATGGAGGTTTCCAAGAACCGGCCCTGTGGTTGCTATGAGCCCTGAAGCGGTGGGTGAAACATTTATGTTTTGGAATAAATGTTTGCTGGGTTATTTTGTGGATTCCAGAATGTTCTCTGATACGGTGCTGACAAGATATATTGAACGACATTGGGCACTCAGAGGTTATATTGTTGTTCATCAGATGGATGATATTTATGCCATTGATTGTAATAATGATGATGACAGGCGGGATTTGTTGGAAAAGAATACTACTGTATTTAAAGGTGCATTAATGGTCCTTTCTAGATGGTTCCTAGAAACTGTGCCACGAACTGTCATATTCCCGGTTGCAGGCTTATGGGTCCGTGTATGTGGCCTACCCTTTGAGTACCTCAACATGCATGTGGGGAATATCGCTGGCCAGATTATTTTGAATCAGTTTATGGTGGAGCCCTTTGAGTTTATTCCAAAAAACGATTATCTGCGTATTAGGGTTTGTGTCTTTTTCAATGATCCTCTAGTTCCGGGATTTTTCTTAGCATGTAAGGACGGCTTCCTTATATGGATTCAATTTAAATACGAGGAGATATTCAAGTTTTGCACTCGCTGTGGAAGGGTTGGACATAAATATACTCGTTGCAGGGAAAATGTTTTCAATATTAGATCGTCTATTAATTCAGCTTTGGATTCAGTCATTAACAAGGGGTTTGTCGTTTATCAAACAAGGCCTGGGTATTCAATGTTCAACTTGGATCTCCGTGCATTGCCATGCACAACAAAATATACAACATCAAGGGTCAAGTTGGGTGTTAATGCTAATCGTCCTGTTCCAGCGGACTCTGATCCGGAAAGGGTTGTCCGTTTTGATTTAGGCATCACACCTGGAGGAAGGGTTGCCCCTGGTGATCGATTTAATATGAATGAACAACCATTTTCTGGACATGTTGTGTTTCCTAATGGCGTGAGTGTTCCTCAAGAACCACCCATGCAACCACCAAATAATTTTGCACACCCTGTTGAAGGTGATAACAATGGGGTGGCTCAGCATGAGTATGGATGGCCATGAGGAGGGTATGCAAGATCAGAGTGATTTGGTTGAAGGAGCTGATGAGGTGGTTCACCCAACAAACCCTGTGCATGTCAATCTGCAAGCAACTCAAGGCAATGAAGATGTTGTGCATATGTCTTCTACAATAAACAGTGGGGTGCATGAGAATAATACTACAAATGATGGGGCTACAGTGGATAATGCTGCTATGCATGGTTTAAATCAGGAAGGAGTTCCGGTTCTTAACATGCAGAATGATCCGTATGTGCAATATGTTCAACAAGAAGACGATATGGGTCAGGAATTGGTGGACCATGATTTTGAAATCCAAGAATCTATCTTCAACAGACTGGAGAGTAATAGAAACCGTGCTCGGCTGGAAGATGATGTTCATGGGTTTAATCAGGCATTTCATATTCCAGCTGACATGCCACTTTTCTATCAGGATGTTCCAATGGAACCGACTGAAGATAATTATTACCAAGGTGAGCTAACTCATAACATTCCTTCTCCAAATGTTGTTCTCTCCCCTCGAGGAGTCCTAAGCCAGTTAGCGAGCTCACCTGACACAGTCTTTGAAGATTCAAGTACTGATTTAGCTCAGGTGGGTGAGGCTATTAGTGAACTTAATTTACTTCTATCTTTAAATCAGACGGTCTCAAGGGCTAATCAGGGAATGGATGTGGGTGAAGGGAGAGATGTTTTATCAAATTTGCAGGGAAATATGATTAGTTCCTCTTCTACTGTGGTTGTGGACAATGATATGAATACAAATCTGTGGATAAACCACAAACGTGGCATAAATAAAGCAGGATCTTCTAATGATTTATGGGCAATAGTGGAGTCATCTGCTGGGTTATCTTCTAAGGATGAAGTGAAAGAAAATGTAGATCTATATACACTAACATACTCATATATGTCTTAATTAATTTGTCATAAAATTAAATATGGATTTTATGCATGCAAACAAATAAACAAAATAGAGAAGAAATCATATTCTTACAATGGGTATTTCGGTTTATATGGGCACAAAAGAGATCTCCTTCTCTTTTGTTCTTGAGCTCTCCAAATGGAAGAACAAGGATTCAAATGTAGAATCCCTCCCAAAAGCATATACCCAAGGAATACATCTTAATAACCAATATTATTTAGATCTAGTAATAATATTAGTTTTTGCTATAAAATTGATACAAAATAAATTGTATTTTTGGCTCTTGAATCACTCGGTCAAGAGGGAGTATATGTGAGATTTTATTTCTCTAGAAAATTCATATATTGTAGAGATTCTCCACTTTCTTACACTAGAAAATGTTATATGTAAAAATGATGAATGAATGAATTGAAAAGAAAAAGCCCTTTTTCTTTTCTTGTATGGTTGGCCGAAAATTGGCTTGGGTAGGATGCCCAATACTTTTTGTTTTTGCTCTTCTCAAAAGCATAGGTGGGCATGGCTAGAGATTAGACTTTAATAATTATGTTTTCTCTTATTAAAATAATCAACATAATTATTCCACTAATACTCCTAATTTTCGGTTTATACAAGATAAAATGGAAGGTCCATTTTATTTTGTCATTTGTCAAGTGTGACATATGTGACATGTTACTTGACATGTGAATTTGTAATGTATTTTTAACATATTAAAAATCAACATACTCATAAAATATGTCATTTACAAAATCGACTAGTAATTCGTAATTACTTGTACCAAAAATGTTTCCAAATTATAAACTACAACATTCTGTATTTATAA
The DNA here is from genome assembly GCF_048544455.1 of Silene latifolia. Taxonomy (NCBI): domain Eukaryota; kingdom Viridiplantae; phylum Streptophyta; class Magnoliopsida; order Caryophyllales; family Caryophyllaceae; genus Silene; species Silene latifolia. The sequence continues at coordinate 100,458,655 of NC_133532.1, read as the reverse complement.
TAATTTATTCATTCCATTTCAATTGTTTCTGTAAACAATAATTTCATCTAAGTAATAAAACAATTCGATTACTTAGACCGTGTCTCATTTAATCATATTTACAATGAGATACGTAAATTATACTCACAAAATTATCCGTCAATTTTAAGCAATTTAATTAACTCGTATCGTTATACGATTAATTAAATAATCAATTAAGAGCATTTCCCTATAGGTATGACCTAAGGGGATCAACTGATCACCACCGTCGCACGAAAGTAATGTCAAACTCTAGTCAGCCAATCATTACCGATATGTGTGGACCAGTTGACTTGTAAAATATTACATCCCACATGTATTCTTAAAATGAGATTTAATAATGATATTTAAATCATGTGATCGCACTATTGTTGAGGACACATTTCCCAACAATCTCCCACTTGTCCTCGACAAGTGTGCGTCACCAATTCTCTTGTCCTATTACTATCTCCCACTCAATGCAAGGTGTCTTTCAGGTCGTACTTGCAAGTGATCATATCGAGAGTGGTTTCCTCGATCTGGAGAATAACTGATTGACCGGATTTATCTATCATAGATACCTTCCGAGCGTGGCCACGCATTTCCAGTTCATTACTCCTCGAGTGGCCCTGAGATATTGTTTTAACCCTGACAAGGGGATGGACAATTTCTATCGCACTCATTCCCTTCGACTAGCCACAGCCATCATAACCCAAAATATGCCCATTTGACCCCATTTACGAAGGTCGTAGTAACACAAATCAAAGTTAATCTGAAATTGTGCCATCTTAGGTGAATAGTCTTTAGTCAAAAGAATCGACTCATTTGAATACTATAGTAGCTCTCGCCACGACCAGGCTATATAAATTGCCGTAACTCTAAAAGCGGTCATAAGGCCCGACAAAATGTTCCTAAAAGTCCGCCTATGTGATCGACTAGTCATCTCACATGACTCTATGGCACTTGAACTTGCCATCAATCGCATCACACTCTAGTTACTTCGAGACGTCACCTCATACAAGTAACTATGGGCAAATACAATGTTAATCCATGTTCACTTTAACGGGGTTCAATTGTCTCCACAACCCGTTTGGATGTAACAAAGTATAATAAAAGAGTTTTAAAATAAAACTCGAACGACAAATGCGATTATCACACATGAATAGTCAATGCCCGATTACTATTTCATGTTCTATAATCTAATTTGATCTTGTACGTAGTTGTTCATTTCAATTCAATTGAAATGACATGACTCATCATGTTTAGCCTTTGAGAAGGCTTTGGTTAGTAGGTTTTATCAATTTCTTGTACCTTACTCAACCTCACTACATACTCGTTTTCCTTTTGTAATGTATACATTTGCATTACAAAACTTTCTCGAATGTGTCGAGATCCAATCAAGACATAGGCCCTCTAGCCTAAGAATAGCTCCCACTGTTTTCACAGTGTGCGGGACTCATCCTTCTTGCACATCTCATGATCACAAGTGTACTCAATTTCCGTTATAAATATCACTCATTGTTCTTCATTGCCTAGAACAATTCTAGAAAATCTACTTCTTAATTAACATTGCCACAATGGTATCTTAACCATCCTAATGTGTTTTGATTATGGTATTTGTCGGAAACCATGCGCAATCTCAATTGTCAATTGTCACTTGTGTAACACCCTTACACAACATTGCATCATAAACACTTTGCTTTACTTCCTTAATGCTTCATTGCAAGCACTTAAGGGTAATCTTTCTGACTTACTTGGTAAAGATTACTTAAATTCGATTTTTTTGAAAACAATTCATCATACTCAAAGCATATGAAGTGTTATACATCATTTCTTTTTAATTGATTCGCAGCGGAAGCAAATGAAATCAATCAAATATATTCAATTTAATTGAACTAGTCATGAATCTTATCAACATAAGACTTCTTAACGACGCTAATATCATGTGGATTTATCTTCATAAATCCGGATATTCAAGATGTATTATAATACTCCAAAAGTCTTAAATCATTCTCAATGATCAATATGTCATCCACATATCGGACTAATTAAAACTTCCGTAACTCCCACTAAACTCCATGTATAAACACAACTTCTCGACTTATCGAGAAACGTTTTATAACATGATCAAATCATTGATTCCAACTCATTGATGTCCTACTTAAGATTCTCTCTTAAGTTTCACATAATCTTAGGATTGCAAGAATCTACAAAACTCAAGACATGTATTGAATACATTCCTTCTTTTGAAGAAGCGGGTTTTAGATTCACTTGCTACGTATTTCATAACCTCATAATGAAACACAATCCTTAAGAAGATCCAAATAGACTTAAGCATTTTAATTAGTGAAAAACCCTTTGCAACCAATCTTGCTTTGAAATATCTCTTTATTAGTGCAAAACCCTTTGTCACTAATCAAGCCTTTTTGTTTCGGATTTTCATGGCTCTAAGCCTTGTATTGAGTTGTGACTTTAAACACTCTTATGTAAGTCATATGTTCATTACTTTCTAGAAGTAATCAACTTGAATCAAACAATTTCTTTTGTAAGTTATAAGCTCTTTACTTTCTTAAGAGTAGCATGAATTCATCATCTTTAACAAGTGACGAATTTAACCTCCTAGGTTTTAAAGAAACAATATTTTACACAAAACGTCTCATGTAGCCAAGAAAGACCAGTTTCTTGCGACATAACATTCTCTGTGGCATTCTTTGTGGCTCTTGAATAATGTGGCTCTTGAATAATTTCTCCCACTCTGTCTTCTAAAATAAACTTGTATTTTAGAAAGACAGCTTCATGAGCCGCAAACCCGTCGTGCTCGTGATAATTGCAAGGGAAAAATGAGCATTTGTTTCTTGTGAAAAACTTACAACCATGGTACTCTTACCATTTCATATCTCATATGATTCGATTTAGTGGAAAAATAATTTTAGACAAAATGATAAAATCCCCAAAAGGATCAAGTAACTCAAAGTAACTTGATTGAAGTTCAAACCATATCGAATAGCGTTTGATTTCTTATCCAATCACACATTATTTCATAATGCGTGCTAAGAGAGATTAACTTGTGATATTAGATCACATTTCCATTGGCTTATATCAAAGTCTTCACTTTGATAATCCCATCACGACTAAATCGTGATTTCTTTAACTCTTTAAACTTCTTTAAAGATTTTTCTATTTACCTTATTAAGTTAACACTTTAGCGTCAACTTAAATCGTTGATAAAAGAGAATGATCAACCTATTTTGGATCAATGATTTACAACCTCGATCTCCTTTTCAACCAAAAGGCACGAGACATCTTGCTTTGAATACAAGATACGCATATACCATTAACAATCTAATGGTTTCAAGAGTATTCGATAACTCTTTACGTTCATCATTCCAAAATTTAAGGTTTAATCTTGGGTTACCAATTTGAATCTTACATCATCTACATGATATATCATTCTAGTTTGTTTTAGAATATAATCACCTTGATAATGGGCTAGCCACACATCAAATCGTGGTGTATAGGGTCACAAAAGTGAAAACCCTTTTTGTATCTTAACAAGTTTATATTCTTATTTAGAGTTTATGCACTTAATAGTCACAATTAAGTACAACTTTAAATCCAAAACTAGATTGAGTACACAATTACTCTATCTCTCGACATTATTGTTGCTAGTCGTCATATTCTAATCATCCTATGTATCAAGTACAATGATGAAAACCTCCACTGGTTTCTAATATTGACGAAGTGGTACTAGCAAAATTTATGTTTAATCAAATAAACATTTAGAGAAGAAGGTCCCATTAGATGTCCCACAACTAACTTGTTGATTCTTCATAATTTGGGGCGATTTCCTTTCTTGTGTCCAACATTTAAGACAATGGAAACTTTATTGGTCGGGATTGATAGGTTTAGTATCGTCATTCCTCAATGACTTTACTTTCAACATTACCTTGTATCAATTCCATTATTATCTTTACTTCTTGAACCTCGTCCTCATCTTAACGGTTTAAGAGAATGCTCCCACTTATTTCAATGAGTCTTTGCTTTGAGAAGCAAAATTGAATTCACGACGATCACTCTTCATTTGTTCGTTTTAGTCTTAAAACTTTCATTGAAGTGGTTGCGTTATTTTGGTCAATTACGAATTCTTGACAAAACTAATTACCAAAACAATTTATCGCTTCAAGGTACTTAATTCATTTAAGTACATGAAAAATAATCCATTGTAAGTAGATGTGTTAGTCAAGAATCAAAAACCTGTTTGATAATGAATAACTTCAATCTATACACTTTACAAGAGATCCTTAGCAATGGTTCATATGAGGTTTTAGAAGCAAATTCATATTTGTCTTTAGTTACGATGTTTTAATGGAGATTCGTTATCAAAATCGAAATGATATCGTATATGAATTGTGGTAAAGAAATAGAACAATATAAAAACGGAATAGTGGAAAACTTAACATTTATCGTTTTATTAATACTTGAAAAACAAGTATAGCATTTACATAGTGACCTCTACCCAACTATGATAAATGATTCCAAGACCCAAATTCATATTGACTTTGTACGGTGGGGCGATACATCCTTTATCAATATAACTCGGTGGATTAACGTTTAATCGATTCTACTTTTAGAACTCTTGGTCGATAACATTACATTAACAATTATCTATAGCCGAAAACACATCGACAAGGGCACGGTGGGGCCGATACATCCCTTATCAAATACTTTTGTTGAGTTCAAAACAAATTTCGAATAAATGTGTCCATGATCCAAACCCATATTAACTTGGGCACGGTGTGGCCGATACATCCCTTATCAACATGAATTCGGTGGATTAACATTCATCACCCACTTCCCCTACGTAACAAGGTTTGTACCCGGTGGGGCAAGCGCACTCCCTCGCGAAATAGGTTTTCATGGTTTCTACTATTTGGTGAGGCTATGTCTCAATTAATTGTTTTAGCGAGAGGTCATGTCAATTTATTATCTATCACGTTTTAAGTGAACTAAAGCGGTGAACTACGATAACTTTAATTGACACGGTCGATAAACTCGATAAAATGACAATGCATGTTTAGTTATGGCGATTTAGCGATGCATGTGACATAAAATAAAATGCAAGCATAAAGATAAATAAATCCTAGTATGGCCTTTCCTAAAATAGAAAAACTATTTAACTATTACATATTCGGAAACCAACTCCATTGGTCCCTTGAACTTCGGTTGTGGCACGCATCTCGAGGTAACACCGTCTTTATGTATCGCCATTCTTGAAGAAATCCGTCTTTGGGAACTCCGGAATGAATAAAATTACATAATAAATTACATAATTTCCTATTATACATTTGTAACTAAAATAAAATAAATCTATTAAATTACAAAACGGTGATACGAGATCACAATAAAATTACAACCGAATCGATATTCCCATACATTTCGGGCAATATCAATTAAAACTAAGGCCATACTAAGTAAAATTACATAATTCAAAATTACATAAATTAAAATTATGACAATCATAAAGAAAATGCAGCATTATAATATGTATGAACATGCTCAATTTTATGCTAAATCGCCTTTAATTAGCCAATATCGTATATTACTCGGTTTTTACGGTTTGCGTGATTTCAACATTTTATAATCACAAAAATACATAAACTCATATTTATGCATAAGTTAATTACCCTAACCTCTTAGGACTCAAAATTTAGTCTTCACTAATAATTTGACCATAATTAACCCATATTTTATAAAATTGTTCATAAATGGACTAAAAAATTACAAAAATAAGCTATTAAACTTCAAATAAATCACAAAATTTCAAATAAATTTGAAATTTGAAATTTAAACTCATGAACATTCTGGAAAATTTCCATGACACTCATAATGTTCAAAATCTTAGGTTAAAAATTTCGAAATTTTTCCGGAAAAACAATGTTGCGGTTTATCGATTTTAATAAAATAATCATAAAAACATGGAAAAATTATTTTCATTAACTTTTCAATTTTAGATCTGAAAAAGATAATAAAATGCAACATTAGACGTTTTTCCTAAGTCATAGATTATGTTTTATTAATTTTCCACTAATAATGTCACTATTTATGCTATTTTTCTTCAAAAATCCATAAATCATGCAAAAAGACTTCTTTATAGCCAATTATTTTACACACATCTTGTAAAATTGCATGTGACAACATATTAATTTTCTATGACCAGATTCGAAATTTAACTCATATTAACCTATTTTTCACTTAAATCCGAATTTAATAATGAAAAATTCATTTTTCGAGCATAACAAGTCCAAAAATTATGAAACTTTACAGGTTATCTCAAAATAATATATGTGACAACATATCCAAAAATCAACTTAAAATTCGAAGTATAGCTAATTTTATACCAAAAATGACATTTTTACTCATAAAATCATATTTAAATGCCATTATTGTAAAATATGAACAATAAAAATCCGAAAAATTTACCAAAATATCCTAAAACATTTTAGGACCAGAAATATTAACATGCATGGATTAATTTCGTGATATATCATAATAACACAAATTTTACAAGTTTTATTTGTTATTCTTATAACTCGGAAAAACTTTTAACCGATTTGCATGCAAACAACCATGGCTCTTGATACCGATTGAAAGAAAATGTAGATCTATATACACTAACATACTCATATATGTCTTAATTAATTTGTCATAAAATTAAATATGGATTTTATGCATGCAAACAAATAAACAAAATAGAGAAGAAATCATATTCTTACAATGGGTATTTCGGTTTATATGGGCACAAAAGAGATCTCCTTCTCTCTTGTTCTTGAGCTCTACAAATGGAAGAACAAGGATTCAAATGTAGAATCCCTCCCAAAAGCATATACCCAAGGAATACATCTTAATAACCAATATTATTTAGATCTAGTAATAATATTAGTTTTTGCTATAAAATTGATACAAAATAAATTGTATTTTTGGCTCTTGAATCACTCGGTCAAGAGGGAGTATATGTGAGATTTTATTTCTCTAGAAAATTCATATATTGTAGAGATTCTCCACTTTCTTACACTAGAAAATGTTATATGTAAAAATGATGAATGAATGAATTGAAAAGAAAAAGCCCTTTTTCTTTTCTTGTATGGTTGGAAGAAAATTGGCTTGGGTAGGATGCCCAATACTTTTGTTTTTTGCTCTTCTCAAAAGCATAGGTGGGCATGGCTAGAGATTAGACTTTAATAATTATGTTTTCTCTTATTAAAATAATCAACATAATTATTCCACTAATACTTCTAATTTTCGGTTTATACAAGATAAAATGGAAGGTCCATTTTATTTTGTCATTTGTCAAGTGTGACATATGTGACATGTTACTTGACATGTGAATTTGTAATGTATTTTTAACATATTAAAAATCAACATACTCATAAAATATGTCATTTACAAAATCGACTAGTAATTCGTATTTACTTGTACCAAAAATGTTTCCAAATTATAAACTACAACATTCTGTATTTATAATAATTTATTCATTCCGTTTCAATTGTTTTCATAAACAATAATTTCATCTAAGTAATAAAACAATTCGATTACTTAGACCGTGTCTCATTTAATCATATTTACAATGAGATACGTAAATTATACTCACAAAATTATCCGTCAATTTTAAGCAATTTAATTAACTCGTATCGGTATACGATTAATTAAATAATCAATTAAGAGTATTTCCCTATAGGTATGACCTAAGGGGATCAATGGATCACCACCGTAGACAAGTAATGTCAAACTCTAGTCATCCAATCATTACCGATATGTGTGGACCAGTTGACTTGTAAAATATTACATCCCACATGTATTCTTAAAATGAGATTTAATAATGATATTTAAATCATGTGATCGCACTATTGTTGAGGACACATTTCCCAACATGAAGTTCAGAATGATAATTGTGCACATGCAGTCAAACGTAAGGCTATTACTGATCCTGATCTCATTTGTCTTCCTGAAGAAGTTCTCAATTCAAAAGAGGAAGCCAAGGTTTATTGCGCGTATGGAGAAACGTAGGAAAAATGACGATGTTGGGATGGATACAGATGGAATTGAAGTTCTGTCTAAGAAATCTGATTTTTGTAATGATCCTCTTACTCATAAGGGATTAGCCCTCATTGTTGGCGAAGAACAGGGAATGGTTGCTGGTTGTTCAAGGGTTTTCAATAGGGGTACTTTTAGGATGTGTATTGAATACGAGGAGTTCGGGTCTTCATCGGGTAGTTCTTCAGCGTCTGGTGTTGCGGGGGTTGACCTATCTCAACCTCCTCTAAAAATATGAAAGGACTTTCCTGGAATTTTCGGGGTCTTAACGATCCTCTCGCTCCTTCAATTCCTAAAGCTAGAGCGATCTTATCTTCTGCTTATTTTGATTTCGTTTTCTTGTCAGAAACTAAGTGTAGTGTATCTTTTGTTGATCCTATATTCCGCCCTCTAGGGTTTGGCAATAGCTTCGGCATTGACGTTGTTGGCTCCAAAGGGGGCTTGTGGGTAGGTTTTAGGGATAGTATGTCCTTTTCTTTAGTTTATGTGTGTCAAAACTTTATCTTTTTAAAAGTTAATCAATGTAATGTTCGTTCCTGGTATTTGGGACTCATCTATGGCGAACCAAAAACACATTTGCGTAGAGCGGTGTGGGAGGAGATCTCTACATGGCTCAACACAATCAACGATCCATTCTTAGTTCTGGGGGACTTCAACCAAGTTGAGTACCAAAGTGACAAAGCTGGGGGTAGGGTGGGTTTTATTGATGGACTTACTTGCTTCAAGAAACGGAAGACAACACATGATCTTATGGATATACCTTTTAAAGGACCAAAGTTCACCTGGTGTAATAATAGAGACAATAATGAGAGGATTTATGAAAGATTAGACAAGGGTTATGCTTTCGCAAATTGGCAAGAATTCTACCCACATACAGGAATTTTATATCTTCCTATCCAAATTTCGGATCATGCGCCAATAGTTTTGGACACCAACCTGGTGCGAAATGATAACAAAAGACCATACAAAATCGAGGCATGGAGCTTTCTATATTATGATTGTTTATCCATCATTCGGAAAATATGGCTACCTGAATGCCAAGGACCATACGTCATAACTGTTAATAGAAGACTCTCCTCTACTAGAGTGTTATTGAAGAACTGGTCTTTATCCAAAAGAAAAGAATGGTCGGCTCAATGGACTACTTTTGATGAAAAATTAGAAACGGCTTTAAATACATCTGTTCAAACTGGGAATCATATGCATTTCGATGACTTGCGAAATGAGGTAACAGATTTCTCTAAAAGTATAGCTTTATATTGGAAGCAAAGAGCCAAAATTAGGTGGGCTACGGATGGTGATACGTGTTCAAAGTATTTCTTCAACTGTGTAAAGGCCATAGCAGCTAGAAACCACATCCTCGGTATTAAATCAAATGATGGCGTATGTTTGTTTGAAAGATCGGAAATTGAAAAAGCTTTTATTGAGTACTTTAAGGGAATCAATTATGATTTGCAACCATTGGATCAGTATAAGGTGAACCATCAGGATTTCTTTCAGATTGATAAGACATTTCTTTCTCAAGATCAAGCTGACAGGCTAGATTGTTTGTTCGCCAAAAAGGAGGTTCGAAAGGCTGTCTTTCAAATGGGCGCTTTGAAGTCACCTCGTCCGGACGGTTTCCCTGCCTTATTTTTTCAACGCTGCTGGCACTTCATACAACGAGATGTGGTGAGTGCGGTTTTACAAGTGCTAAACACAGGTATCATTCCAAACACGTGGAATAAGACGTTCATTACACTGATACCTAAATGCTCGAATCCAGAGGGGGTTGAGAATTACCGTCCTATAAGTTTGTGTAATGTCATCATGAAAATAGTAACTAAATGTATTGCAAATAGAGTAAGAAGTGTGCTCAATAATTTGGTTGATCCATTTCAAAATGCTTTTGTACCAGGAAGAAGCATCACGGACAATATCCTACTAGCCCATGAGTTGGTTCACAAAAATACATCTTCTAAGGATGGGAAATGTACTATGATGGGGTATAAAGCAGATATGAGCAAAGCATATGATAGATTAGACTGGAACTTCATTGAAATGACTCTTTCTCGGATGGGATTTCCTGAAAAAATGATTTCTGTCATCATGAGTTGCATAATAACACTATCGTATGAAATCTTGATCAACGGTGCTCCTTCTGCCTCTTTTACGCCAAAATGTGGAATCCGACAGGGAGATCCTTTATCACCCTATATTTTTGTTATGTGTACTGAATTTCTTTCTCTTAATTTACTTAAAGCTGAGTCACAGGGTGGACTACGGGGAATGTCGGTGTCTAGAGGTAGTTTGCCTATTTCTCATTTACTTTTCGCATATGACTCAATTTTCTTTGTCAAAGGTAAGCAAGAGGGGTGTCTTTCTCTTGCTAGGGTTCTCAAAAATTATTGTTTGGCATCCGGTCAGTGTATTAACCACTCAAAATCAGCACTTTTGATTAGTCATGGTTCCTCTTTAGCTTTTGCAAAGAAATGTATGTCTCTTTTTAAGGCACCAATTTCAAACTCTTTAGGTATCTATTTAGGTTTACCATCGGATGTCAGCAATTCCATGAAAAAAATATCTAAAAGAACCTTGTTTAATTTCTTAATTGAAAAAGTGGCAAAACGTATTTCTTCATGGAATTGATATTTGCTATCACCAGCGGGTAGGTTAACCCTTATTTCGTCTGTCTTGTCCTCTATCTCTATTTACTTTTTATCGATTTTCAAAATACCGATAAGTGTGACTGCTAAGATAGATTCTATGCTATCACATTTATGGTGGTCAGGGTGTCGGTCGGGAAAACATATTAGTTGGTGTAGTAAAAAGTTCATTTCACAATCTAAGGGCTTGGGTGGTTTAGGTATTAGGAATTCAAGCTGCTTTAATCAAGCTTTAGTTGCTAAATCAGCTTGGAGGATGGTTTCTCTACCCTCTTCTCTTATTGCTCAAACTTTAGGCCATAAATATAGGCTACTTGAGTCGTTTAGGAATCCTAATTTAAGGAAAAACCACATTGGAACTACTTGGGGCGGAAGAAGTGTCGCTTGGGGCTTTGAGCTAATCAAAGATAAGTGTGCCTGGAAGGTATGTGCCTCATCAACTCTTAATGTTTGGAAATCTAATTGGGTAGAAGGAAAAGCACATATTCCTAAAGATCCAACCCTCTTAGATGGCGCACCAAGTCTTGCTGATCTTCAAGTAAAGCATCTTATCACCTCTAATGAATGGGATGACCATTTGGTTTTTCATTTCTTCGATAAAGTATGCGCTTTAAGGATTCTGGCGACTCCCATTCTTCAGGATATGTCAGATGACATTCTTTATCTTGAGGATACCTCTTCTGGGAAGTTCACAGTCAAAGTTGGGTACCGTATTGCCCATTCTAAATTGTGGAATGAAACGGCAACAACAAAGGATCTCACAAGACTAAAACCTGAGTTTCGTGCATTTGTTCAAAAGAATTTATGGACACTGCTGGGACCTAAGGTTTGGAGTGTACTTTTATGGAAAATACTAACGGATACACTCCCAATTGGATATGAGTTTTCGGCAAGGAACATCTATACCTATGACACTACTTGTTGATTAAAAGAATCTTGCACTTCCACTGAAACTCTGGAACATCTCTTCCGTTACTGCTCTTTTGCAAAAAGATTATGGATGGGGAGTTTCATTGGGATTCGAGCGGATAACTGTTCGTTTATCAATGTGAAAAGCTGGATAATAAATTGGATTCAACTACTTCTGAAAGTAGATGATAACAAGGTTGGGGTGGTCTCCTTTCTTTGCACTCTATGGACTATTTGGAGAGTAAGGAACATTAATATTTTTGGTAATACTCCTACTGAATGGTTAGTGCCATGAAGCTCTATGAGATTCAGTTTAATGTCGTCAATGCAGCTATACAACAACTAGATTTGGGTATTCCACCTGGGTTTTCTTTCATGGGTGGAGTTAGCGAGTCTGAAGATAATATCCTACAACTAAGATTTGGGGCAGCTATTTGGGTTTCTGGCTCTACAAGTAATTGTGGTAGGGTTTCGATACAGGTTGATGCTTCATGGGATGTGACACGGAAGGCGGGTATTGGCTAGACTTGCTTAACAAACGATGGCACACAAACGGAGCACTGGCTATCAACTTATGCGCAAAGCCCAGAACAAGCAGAAGGGAAAGCTATTTTGGAAGTCATGAAGTGGGCTTGGACTAATAAATATCTCCATTTATCCATTGCTTCGGACTGCATCACAATGCTGGGACAAATTGCTGATGGCACATCTAATAATCATCTCACTTGGGTGGTCACTAAGGATATTAGTGTTTTAGCTTCTATGTTTCATTGTTTTTCAATTTCGTACATTAAGAGATCATGTAATGTAGTTGCTCATAGATTGGCAAACTGGGCTAGAGCTTAGTCTGTCTCTCTAATTGTCAAAAAAAAAAAAAAAAAAAAAAAAAAAAAAAAAAAAAAAAAAAAAAAAAAAACTCGATGCTCAGCTCAACTAAACCTAACACTCCCTGCAAAATGGTTAAGAGATGGTAAATTGAAGGTGAAAGCCACTTTATAATCTCTCGGTTGTCAAAAGCCAACAACGCACTTAAATTCAACTCATAACGAATAACCCGTCTTCTTTTTCGGCTCAAAACCGCAATTGATCAGAGCTTGTCCTTGATATGGAGAATTATTACCAACCTGAAATTTCAGTTACTAAGCCCCATTTGACTCACTTTTTCACTCACTATAAACCAAATGTTGACATGAGTCCAATTTCAGTCAGAGAAGGGCTCTGAATCCATACACAGGTGGACTAGCTTTCGTTGGTACTGTCCATAAAGCTCATCAGCAGCAATGACTTCTTCATTTTCCGCGCTTAACTCGGGTAAGACAAGCGGCTGGTCTTTATATGATGATGATTCAGGCCTATGTTCAATATGACCCATATTAGCAAGGATATCTCCATGGATTTCCCGACAGGCAACAATAAACATGGCAGCTGTGTCAGGCTGTTGTGCCTCCCGAAGCGCGGTCAAAGCTTCCCGGAATGCTCCAGCGGCCACATACAATATCAGAGCTCTGCAATGTACACCAGTCATGTGTCAACCATGGCACAAAAATAAAGGTGACAAAGGTTTGAACCGTTGACTCTTAGGTTTGATTTATTCGGCACAAGACATGACAAATGGGTCATTTGGTTCAGGTTCATATCACATTAAATCGGGTTGTCATTCGAGTGAGTCTTAGTTTTATTTTGGCTCGATTCACTTAAGCTTCATATTGGTTACATCGATTTGAATAAAGGTTCAAGTCCAGTCAATGTCATATCAAATTATCAAGGTGATATTCAATTTGGACCATTGTAAGGTTGAATTGGCACGAATCAGGACACATTTATATATACTCTTACACTTCATAACGAATATAATATTGATCATATTTCAATGTTTCATATATTCAATCATGAATCAATGATTTATCGCATACACTGTCTAAATAAGTCAAGTGTTGAATCGTTTCAGACTATGTTACTCCGACACTTCACTTAACTGCCGTGTCGCGTGTCAGACACGTGTCGGTGTCCGACACGACAGGACACTTCGACACTTCAATTTAGACCACAAAACATGAAAATTCACCCCAAATAGCCGTGTCCGACACGCCGACACGTGTCGGCGTGTCTGAGTAACGCAGGTTTCAGACTCCTTCAAGTTTGGGTTAATTTCTGGTATACCAAAGTCGGTTCAATTAGAATTCGATTTTGGGCGCAATTCAGGTTACTCATTCGCGTCTTCGATTAGACATCAATCAATCCGGATAATTCGTATCATGTTTAACAGTTTGCCAATCCATGACTAAACCATTGGGCCACAAGGGAGACAAGTGATAACTAATGTACTTTTTTTTTAATAATTAATGTACTTAGATGTATATGAAGTTAAAGATGTTCAGGCATGATCTAAATTACAATTACACCCAAGGAACTTAACATACCTCCAAAGGTTATGCTCACTGTGAAGAACATGGTCCGCCCACCTTTGCAGTACCCTAGTGAACCATAGTAAGAAAAACTGTGAATATCATATTGAACTTCAAGCAGGAATCCAGAAAGACGAATTCCCTTTCAGATAGATATTCATTATTAAGATTATCTTTGAGCCTGTGCACATGACAGGGAAGGGACTAGCCAGGTCGAATGTACACAGTCATACACTCTTACATAGTAACACCACAAAAAGGCTGTTCCCCGGAGTACCCATGATGAATATTGCATCGAGAGTCACATCGAATGAATGATACTACATAATAAAAAGAACCACAACCAATTTAATGAGCCATTTTTCTTTAATATGCAAATTAGTACACCGTAATTGATAATCATTTAATAGGAAGGCAATGAGGTAACATATTGAAGAAACAGGAATAACCATTAATTGAAAGCCAATAATGTACATTTCCAGGAGCCATAACCATGTTCTAGTAAAAAGGACTAGGATGGACCTTGAATAATCAGAACCCTTCAAATGTGTAGCAGCTAACGTTGCAGCATCTGTCCAGCAGCCAGCATCTTGTAGCTGCATAAAAATACCACTAACCGCTCAACATTACAAATTAGCATAGACAAAAGTATAACAATAAGAATTTCATGTTCTTTTTCTTTGGCATTTTTACATCAAGAGGAGAAGCCGGATAACTAACCTGAGAACAAGCTTCTTGATGCCTTCCAACAGCACAAAGAAGATGAGTGCCAGACAATGATTTGTCTGTCCTTACCATATTGGCTGCAACAACCTATATAGAGGTGACAGAACAGAGCAAGATTGAAGTTATCCAGACTCTTCAGATAACAAGTAACCATGCCGGATATATGACACTGGGATATGGCATGACACTTTGGAAACTTCAATATGCACACGTGAGAGAAACTTTTAAATAAGCCTGTCCAGCCTGAGTAACAGCCCATATGCCGTAAGAAAATTGACACTCATTCAAAGGGTGATTCACTCTTACCTTAACAGCAAGTTCAAGCAGAGATTTTGAAACAGCAGAAGCAAGAGCAACTGCACGTAAGGCATTTGCATAGAAGTAACGGCTCTCAGGAGAAGTGGACAGCAATAAACTTACAGCTGCTTCTAAATTTCCAACTGAGACCAGGCTAAATATATAACATAGTTGTTAAATATGATGATAAATAAATATAAGACAAACATAATCAAAAGGTACGCGTGAAATAACCAAAGGGCGGACACATGGTTTGATGGATAGGTAGACATAGAATCAAATAAAACTACTGTCCAAGGAAGCTCAAGAAGCAAAGATCATTTAAACTTGCACCAGACATTTCTTAAGCAGCCGTTGAGCTATTATTCCAAATTTCCAAGAGGGCAAAAAGATAGTGCAATTAGAAAAGATGCCTCCTCGCCAGTATTCTAATTGCAATTGATAAGGTGGCTAGTAAAAAAGCTTGTAGATAAAAAATTCTCCACTTAAAAGTTGCTAGCCCTCTACACTTAAAGGTAGCTTAGATGCCTGTGAAAGTGTGAAGTGACGAGTATATGCCACAAAATGATGAAGAGATTGCAAGCAAGACTACAGATGAAATCAATGACACAGAAGCTAACAAAATCATACTTACTTTAAGAAGCCTAAATAAAATCCAATCACAGACAACGACACGTGATTTCAAGGCTCATCTCAGAAGGGAGTATGCAAACTTATCAAACCCGCCAGCACACATGCACTTAAAATATATGAACCACCTTCCTTGCAAATGCACTATGCTCAGTAGATATCAGTAAGCAACCATTTTCTTAAATATTAAAGTACAGACCTTATTAATACTCCAGGCCAGGATGCGCGTGTCCCTGAGGACTTACTACTCAGCTCGCGCGTGTCCCTACGGGACTTGCAAATCGTCAAACTTCTCTTAGGGTCTTAATCATCATTTAAGCCCTTAGTAACCCTAATCCTTGTACTTAATCTTAGTATAAATACCCTATTGTACTACCTAGATGATCATCATCTTAGAATCAAGTTCTAATCTTTTTCTAATCTCTTAATTTAGTCTTAATCCAAGTTGTAATACACATTTTTAATATTAATCACATCTTAATCTTTCCTGAATCTCTCAATTGTTCTTAGTCTTAGTTGGGTAATTAGAAGATTATTTGGGGTTCATTGGAGGATTGACAACTCTCCATCAATCATCAAGTTTCCTTCTATTATTCTTTGCTTTATTATTTAGATCATCTCAAGTTGGTATAATTCCTTTTACCTTGCTTAATTATTGTTAATTACATTACTTATTCATCATGTTTTGCTTTGCTAATATGATTGACATCCTTATTAGCATGTTAAACTTGATCATGAGTGAGTAGTCTCTTAGCTAGGGTTAATGGGGAATTAGGAGAATCAATCATGGGATTAGATCTTTGCTTTATTTAATATGCTTTCATAATTTAATGCTTGCTTGTTGTGATTTCAACTTATGCACATGTTATACTTGATGAAATGCTCGATTGACAATCCTAGCATGATTCTCTTATCTTTTCAATGAGGCTTATAAGATATTAGCCAACTCAAACCTTGTTAGACCATGCATAGAGTTGAATAGGAAGAGACCTAGTCAACTTGTAGGTGTTGTAAAGTCTTGATCGACTCGGCTCCGGGACCTAAATCTTCCTAGGAATTGTAAGATATACACTAACTCATCCCATCACAACAATAAGTTGCTTTGCTTGCATCTATTTGAGAACATGTTTGTATGATCTATTTCCATGATTCCCTTATGAACCCACGATACCTTAGTGCCCTTAATCAATCGTTTACAAACCCCTTTTATTGCCTTACTTTGTTTTCATTAATTTATATTCATCTTGTTGATTAGTTTAGATTGCATCTCATCTCAACCCAAATTTGTGACACCTTAAGACATAACTACTTGCAATTGAAATCTTAAATCGATACACGTCCCTTGGGATCCAACCTTTGCTTATCACTCTACTAAGAGTAGTTTGTAAAGATATAAACTTTGTTTTGGTTCAAAGCTTTAATGATGAGCAATAACAACACACCAAAAATGGCACCGTTGTCGGGGACAGTGTTCAATTGATTTAATTTTCGTTAATTGTTTTTAGTTGTGTCTTTCTTTACCTTGGGGAAGTCTTTCTCCTCAAAGTTGTTCTAATTGTTTTCTAGTTATTTGATATTTTGCATGACTAGGAGATCACAAGGTAATCCATTACCTATTGATATCGAGATTGAAAGGACCTTAACCAACAATAGAAGAGTTGCTAGAGGTACTTCAAGAGTTGTGGGTATTGGAGAGATTGTGAACATTCAACCAAATAATATTGAGTTTGTCAACCCTTTTTTTTTTGTTGAAAATGTGAATATCATTAAAATCAATCATAGTACACCATACATCTTTCATACTCATCATAAGCTAAGCTACTAATCTAATACATCAATATGTTTTAGCCAAGCCTTACATTTCACTCTTCCCTTATCAAAATCTCCTTTGTTCACTCGACATTTCACCAGCTGCTGTACTCCTTTCACAACCCGTCTTGGTTGAGTAATATAATGCTCCAACCTACACTTATTCCTACAGTCCCAAATGCCGTAAATGAGACCTGAGATTGCTGCCATTATCACCTGCTTTTTCAACAAAGATCTGCACCTCCAACGAATAATCCAATCCATCACATCCCCCTGCCACTGAATCTGTAGCCAACATCAGGCACTGTAAACTGAACGAGCATTCAAAAAACAGATGACTGTGTGTTTCCAAATGCAATCCACACAGGTAGCACACACCAGCAGTGCTAACACCAAACTTTTGCAGCCTATCCTGCGTTAAAAAACGCTGCTGAACATAAATCCAAGTACTAAAGTTGTGCTTGGGCACGCATACTCTATTCCAAACCATAGGTACCCAATCCTTCTTTGGGCAAGGACCAAGTAACCACTGATAACCCTTCTGAATAGAATAATTTCCATCCCAAGCTCCATTCAAAAAACCTGGCTTAAGCATGTCCTTAACCTTGCAAATTTGTCTCCATGTCCAACTTGAATTCTGAGTAGGTTCATACATCCACCAATCACATTGCTTTATATAGATGTGATGTACCCATTGTACCCAGAGACTCTCCTTCTTACTATGAATCCACCACGCATACTTGCCAATCAGAGCAACATTCCACAGATGGCAATTTATAATACCTAAACCACCCTGTTCCTTAGGTAAACAGCAAGTCTCCCAAGCAACAGGGGGAGAATGCTTAAACTCAGCATGCCCAGCCCATAGGTTAATTCCTGCAAATGCACTCCACCTTGTGAATGACTCCTTTTGGTAACAGAAAAATCCTAGCCCAATAAGCATGCATCTGAGTTAGGACAGCCTTAACCAAAACTAGCCTCCCAGCATAGCTTAGGTGTTTAGCTCCCCAACCTCTAATTCTTGGAGGAAATTGGGACACCCAAATATCTAAAAGGGAATTGCCCCAACTTAAACCCTGCAAGCCTGATCAACACCATTCAGATACATATCTGATTTTGCCTTATTCATACACAGAAGCTTCAGAGAAAGTCAGAAACGCTCTCAAAATGATAGTGATTGAAGCTATATCAGCCCTGCAGAACAACAAAAGATCATCTGCAAAAGCAAGATGACTTAGCTTCAAACCTCTACATAAGGAATGATACTTGAAATCAGGTTTCTCAGTAGTAAGTAGTAACAACCCTGAGTATTCTTGAAAAATACTCTAAACAAAGCGTGAAAAGCAAAGGAGACATGGGGTCCCCTTGTCTCAAACCCCGTTGTCCCTTAAAGTAACCAAAATGTGACCCATTCAAAGAAATGGTGAAGGGGGGTGAATTTTCCGTTTTGTGGTCTAAATTGAAGTGTCGTGTCGTGTCGGAACACACGTGTCCGCACCATAATCCAACATAATCACCCATTCAAAGAAATGGTGAAGGAAGTTGTTGTAACACACACCATAATCCACTGAATCATCTGATCAGGGAACTCTAGAGCAATCAACATATCCCTAAGGAAGGCCCATTCAATGGAATCATAAGCCTTTTTTAGGTCAATTTTAAGCATGGCCCTAGGTGTGCATGATTTCCTCCCATAAAGCCTTACCAAATCTTGACAAATAAGGATATTATCAACAATCTCTCTATCCTTAATAAACGCACTCTGATTCATACTGACAATGTCCATCAGCACTCCAGAAAGCCTTTTACAAATGATTTTGGAAATGCATTTGTAAATAACATTGCAACAGCAACGGGATTTAAAATCATGGACTCAATTAGGATACCCACCTTTGGAATAAGGGTAAGCACGAGCATTAACTTGCTGCAGCACCAAGATCAAGAATTCCTTTACGTAATTAATCACATCTCCTCCAATAATGTCATAAGCATCTCTCAAAACCCAAAGAGAGTAGCCGTGCGGACCAGAGCCTTCTCCACAGAATAGAGAAAAGTGCTTCCCTAATCTCGGCATTCGATTACTCGCCACTGCTGAACCATCCCTCTTACATGCTCGGGAATTCACTACCCCCGCCTTCTTTAACAACAAATAGGGACACACAGAACTACCTCGGTAGAACTACCTAACAAAGCCCGATAGTAATCTACAAAAGCCCTTTGTTCAATGGCGTGAACCTCGAAAGACTGAAGTCACCCCATGCATATCTTTAATCTTAAGGACCTTATTCTGGGCACGTCTAGCTTTAATGGTACTATGAAAGTACCTAGTGTTGTCATCAGCTAAATTACCCACCGAGATTTAGCTTTTTGTGCTAGAACAGCCTGGCATCATCAAGCTCTTTGTAGGTTTCAAATTTGCAACTCTCTCCTCGTTAGAATCGCACATTCCTAGGGTCATTATGCAACTGTTTTTGGATACTTTCCAGCAGCATTTTAGCAATCATAGCAGTGTTCTCAATATCCCCATACCCTCCATTATTCAGCTTTTTCAAGGGGTGTTTCAGATGTTTAAGCTTTTTTACCAACTGAAACATACAACAACCATAAATAGGCTGTCTCCAAGTCTCATTGACAATGCTCTTAAAGTTAGCATGCTTCCCCCACATATTAAAATATTTAAAAGTACCCTTCCTTCTCTCAATATCCTCCCCTAGCTCAATCAAGCAAGGACTATGATCATAAAGCCCCTCAGGAAGGAAAGTAACAACACCATTAGGACCATTAAGGATCCATTCATCATTTGCCAGTACCCTATCAATCCTACTAAATACCCTAGCATCACCCTCTTGCTTATTGTTCCAGGTGAAGTAGGCACCAGTACAAACCAAATCATACAAGCCACACACATCCACACAGTTCTGAAACCCCTTTACCTCAGTATCAATTACCTCGAGACCCAATTCTTTCATCCACATACAAGACATTATTAAAATCACCCATTACAAGCCAAGGACCATGAACATTAGCTTTCAGAGCTATCAGAGAGTCCCAAAGAGCAACTCTGTCAGAATCAGCATTACACCCATACACCAAGGAGCAAGTCCATCCAAATCCAGTTACCAGATTAGTAACCTGAGCGTGAATGACCTGCAAATCCTTCCTAATGCAATTAACCACAAACTGTGAGGAATCCCACAATAACCAGATTCTTCCACTATCTTTCACCTCACTATTGTCAATTATTTGCCACGGACTACTAAACCCAGCTTGTATTCTATCTTTATTTTTTATTTTGACCCTGGTTTCAACCAAGCCAAACAGGCCAATTTTATTAATGTGCAAGAATCTCCTAATATCACCTTGCTTATTCCATTTATTAAGGCCTCTAACATTCCAAAATCCTATATTAACCATTTTGAATGATTGTTGATCTCCCCTTCCCCATACTATTCAATATACTTTGTCTCAGGGATTGTTGAATGACTTCTAACACAGTAGGGCCCCCCATGGTCGCTTCCCCCCTAGTCCAGACATCACGATGAACCGAATCTAGCCGGTGAAGCCATCTCATCGCCTCCGAAAGGAATGGGGGTAACCATCACGGGAGGGTTAAGTCGAGGCAACACCACCGCTTCTGTGCATGTGCTCCACACATTGAACAGAGCAACAACTGCACAGCACAACAAAATGGTTTCACAGAGCCAACTTTAGGCCTCCATACTTTCTGAGCAGGTTTCTTACGAACCTCGTCAGCACGCTTCCTACACAAAGCAGCATCATGTCCAATGCCTGAGCATTGAGAACATACAAGAGGTTTCCATTCATAAGAGACCTCCTGCTGCTGCACCACATCCTTATCATCAATGAATTCAATCTTATCAGGTAGGGTATGTCCCAATTTCACTTCCACCATGAACCTGGCATACTCCAAATACTCCTTCTCAGTAGCACGATCAGGCCTAATAGGTGTACCTATCATGCTAACAATCTTAGGTAAAGCTTTTCCCCAAAATTTAAGGTCCAAATTATACAATCGCACCCAAATTCGCACCAAATCAGGCTTATCCTTCACACATTTCACATCAGGTTGCCAATCTCTAATAATAAAAGGTTTATTATCAAAGAAAAGCTGTTCAGATTGAAGCACAGAATCCTTATCCTCTTGTTTACTAAATCGAACAATACAAACTCCATTAGCTTGGAACGCAACTTTATCAATCGATAAATCCTTCCAAATTCTTCTAACAAAGCCATCCATAACATGATTAGGAGGATTAGCTCCCAAAACAAAGCGAGATGTGAAGAAGACCAAAACTCAAGCTCACCTTGAACATCCCCTGTTTCAATTTTAACGCGAGGTTGTTCCAATGGTGTTCCTGTTTTCGCGCCAACTGTCTTCCACTCCGTTTCATTATTAACGATGAGTCCCAAGACCGCACTCACTTCCTTGCTCAAATTGAACGATCGTAATTCCATTTGTCTTAGAACATTCTATGCAGATTATTGATCGATCTCTCGTAATTCTGTAATATGTATCGTATTACTACTATTTTTGTGTTTATTATTTGATGAACTAGTATTTTTGTGTTTTTGTGGAGTATTATTATTATTTACATTCCGTCTATTTCTCGCCATTGCTGAAGAAATTGTGGAATTGTAAGCTTTCTCTCGTTTGTCAACCCTTTTGCAAGAGAAGAAGAGGTTAACCCAATTCCAAACCACTCACAAAATCAACCCACAATGCCTAAATTATCATCTCATTCCGTACCAACCGAGAAGAACCTACCAAACGATACTCCTACACCACCACATCTAACCGGTAATTTCATTGCCAAATCCGCATTCATACAACATACAATTAGTTGAGAGAAGTCAATTTGGAGGGATGCCTAGTGAGGATCCTCATTTACATATGGAGACTTTTTGTGACTATTGTGATGCAATTTCTCAAACCGAAGTTACTTAAGATCAAATTCGGTGGGTGTTGTTTCCTTTTTCCTTGATTGGTACCGCAAAGCAATGGTTGAAGCGCCTAGACAAGGCTACCCTTGGTATTGATTCATGGAAGAAGTTAGCACTTGCCTTCTATAAGAAATTCTATCCTTCGGAGAAGACTAACATGTTGAGAGTCCAAATCACCGGGTTCAAGCAAATGGATGAGGAATCATTATATGAAGCATGGGAGAGATTTAAGGACACTTGTCGCTCTTGTCCACACCATGGACTTAATGAGTGGTTCCTTGTTCAACAGTTTTGGAGCGGCTTATATGAAGACTCACGCAATGTGCTTAACATGGGATCCAATGGGAGGTTTACCGAAATTGATGACAACCAAACATGGGCTAAAATCGAAGAGATGGCGGTTCATAATTCCCAATATAGTAGTCCTCCAAAGGCCACTAGAGGAGGAACACATGAGGTAGATTCCATCACACAATAGGGTGCTCAACTAAGTGCTCATATCGACACCATCAACTTGAAGTTTGAAAAAGCCATGGCTAAGCTTGATGAAGCTTCCAAATCACCCAAACAACATGTCAATGCTATGATGGCATCATCCTCAATCCCAAATGGAGTATATCCAAACGAATGTAGGGGAACAAGTGAATGCTTTCCAAGCATACAAGAATGGCACCCCTTATTCCAACTACTATAATGAGAATACCAAATTCCATCCAGATCTCTCATACAAGAGCCAAAATGTTCAAAATCCTCAACCAACATACACCCCACCTCCAATGAGAAATCCAACTCAAAGACCCTTTTTCAACCAAAGTCAAGGATATCAAAATCAACCTTCCTACAACGAATCCAATGACCAAAGCTTTGATGTTAAAAAAGCGGTCCTCCAAATGCAAAAGAACCAACAAGAATTCTTCACCCAAATGCAAAAAGATAGCCAAGCTAAAGAAACCAACATCAACAATATACTTGCCCACACCAAAATGTTAGAAACTCAAATGACTCAACTAGCATCTTCTAGCTCCCAAAGACAAAAGGGACAATTACCTCCTCAAGGTAACCCCCCAAAAAATGAAACGGTTAGTGCCATCCATTTGAGGAGTGGTACAAGATATGAGGGACCGAAGAGGCCAATTGATGAAGATATTGTGGATGATAGTAGCAAGCAAAGAGTTGTGGAGAACTCTAAGGTAGTAGAGCCTACTACCAATTTCAAAAAAGAGAAATGAAGAAAAGGCCAAGAATGTTGATAAGGAGCCTATTGTGATTATACTTCTATTCTGAAGTCGTCAAGCTAAGCCTAAGCTTGATGAGCAACTTGGAAAGTTCATGGAAATTGTGAAGAACTTAGAAGTCTCAATCCCATTCACGGAATTGATCAATCATGCTCCGGCTTATGCAAAGTACATGAAGGATATTCTTACCAAGAAAAAATTCATCCGAAAGTTGGAGACTATTGCCTTTACCAAAGTAAGTAGTGCTATTCTTCAAGGGAATTCCCCTCCAAAGCTCAAAGATCAAGACATTGTGTGATCTTGGAGCAAGTGTAAGTGTCATGTCATACTCGGTATGTGAGAGACTTGGAGTGGGAGAGCTCAAATGCACCAACATTACTCTTTAAATGGTGGATCGATCAACAAAAATACCTCTAGGGGTATGGGAAGATGTGCCCGTGAGAATTGGCAAATTCTTCATCCCGGTAGACTTTGTCATTGTAGACATGGAGGAGGATTCTAACATTCCCATCATCTTGCATACCGCGGGAGCGGTAATCGATGTGAAACATGGAGAGCTCACACTTGAAATAGGGGATCAGACAATAACTTTCAATCTTGACAAAACAATGAGAGCTCCCCGATTACATGACTCATGCTTCATGGTCGATCACTATAGCCGAGAAAGTGATAGGAAGAAGTTAGAATCTCTATGCAAAGATCAAGCCAAGGGTAACGAAACATCACCCATATGGAAGAAGAAAGTAGATGACATTCAAGTAGCTCTATTCGGAGAGCATGGAATTTTCAACAACAATGAGAGCTTGAATAGCTCACCCGTCGAGGGTTCTTTCCAAAGTAAGGAAGAAGGCCTCATTGGCCATAAGAAAGAAGAGTTGCTCTTGCCAACTCATGACATCATTGGGGAACAAGCAAGTGAAGTTTGTGGTCTATGGGACGATGAATTTGAAGGATTGGTCAATCCTTATATTGAAAATGCTATGACCTTAGACCATGATTTGTAAAGATGACCCACCACCAGTGAAATCATTTTGGCTTGATGGATCCTTGTCAACACTTCGACTCGGACTACAACAATGAAGAAAACGATGCACAAAGGTCTATGCAAGACCTTTATCATGAAAATGAGTCAGCCTTCGACTACTTCTACAAGGTGTTAAGCAACATCAACAACACTTTGGCTTTGCCCCCTTGACATCTCATCAAAGAAAGGAGAGTTTGGTGGAGTCCTCCCTAAACCACCATTTGTAAATATTCTAACCCCTTAACAAGCATTTCATTTCCTTTATTGCATTTTTGTTATTTTTGCATTGCATTTGTAAAGATGATTCATGTCAGCCGAACCCAAATCATTTTGGGATTAAGGCTCTGATGTTGTTGTTGTTGTTGTTGTTATAAATTTTTTGACATGAGAGCAAGTGAGGGAGGGATTTTAATGTGTTTTAATGTGTAGTGTTTGATCAAGTGTAGGGATGGCATATGCCTAGGCTAACCAAGCCTTTGTAGTGCAACCCAACAATTAACAAGGAAAGGAAGAAGGAATGACACGGGAAGAGGATCCCCCCCACGACATGTGCGAGCTCGTGCGAGCTGACGAGGAGAAGACGAGTCGGGACGCCCCTGATGTCTCGCTTTGGGTCGTGGGAAAAATGGAAAGTTGCCTCCGGATAGTTTTTAAGCGATTGTTCCACAACCTAATAAAGGGTAGCTTCCTCAATGGCATTGACGATTTCTTGGGCTTGTTCCCTTGGTTGAGCTACTACCAAAGATTTTGATGCTAGAAGAGTTTGTGCCTTTTTGACAAATTTGAGGATTTGGGTGCCTTAGTTCCGCCTTTAGTCCTTGCCATTGTATGCTCCTTATCAATTTGATATCAACAAACCAAGATGATTCTTGAATGCTCCTTGATTCTTCAAATTTCAATCAATTCCTCATTCAATTAGGGATTTTCGGAATTTGCCCTAAACCCTAGAAAATTGACTCAATTTGTGAGGAAATTGATAATTAAATGGTCTTTTGTTGATGAAGGAGTAATTTAATTGTGTTTTGAGCAAGTTTTGATTTGATTGTGGTGAATTTTGGTGAGAAATTGATGTTTTTGGATGAGGGGATTGAAGGTTGAAGTGAGGGAAAATGTTTGTGTTTGCGTTTGAAAGAGTTTTAGTCCATGAGTTACCCATCAAGTTTTGGGGTAAGTGCCTCCCTACCATTGTTGGTCTCATTGGCACCTATGTCAAGTCAGATCAAGCAACTTCTGATAGGACAGGACTAGACTTGGGTTTGCCAGGACAATGGTGGAACTCAATGTGGGACAAAAATTTCCAAATGAAGTTAAGTTTTTGGATGAAACAGGCAAAATTATTAAGATTAAGATTGAATATGAATGGAAGCCTGAGTTGTGTACTAAATGTAAGAGCATTGGTCATGAGGCTAAAAATTGCAGGAAGGTGAGACTTCACCTGCACAGAAATCCAAGATTGTCAAAGTATGGAAACCTGTCCAGCCAAAAGCAATATCTATCTCTGTTCCACAGAACAATTCTCAACAGAATGTCAAAACACCTGCTGTTAAACCAACTAGTATGGAGGAAGGAGAATGTAGCACTCCTGTAGGTGGTGGATCATATGCAGCAGTTGTGGCTGGTGATAGTACTCCCAAAGTAGGGATTGGAATAGGTAACTCAGTATCACAAAACTCCAATAATAATATCGGTTTCTGGAATGTGAGAGGGTTAAACAATGTATAAAGACTGTCAAATGGTTTATTCATAATAATGATGCTGGCCTGTTGGAAACTAAAATAAATGGAGAAAATGTGAGTAATATCTCAAATAATATGTTAGATGGATGGTGTGTTACTACTAATTGTGGGAAAGAAACCGTCCACTTCAAAATTGATCATAAAGGTGGTAGGGTGTGGATACTCTGGCAACCTAGTCTCTTTAATGTCATGGTGTTACAATATGACCCTCAATTTATTCACACAAGGGTTACTGCCAGAAGTTCCAATAACAATTCTTGCTTACTATGATATATGCTTTTAATGAAGGAAGGGAATTCCTTTTCGAGTTCACAAGAAGAAGACGGATTGATCATCACGGAATAAGCTCTCTATAATTGCTCGGGGATGTCTCAAGCTTGGGCACTAGCCGTGATTTCAACACGATCTAAAACAAGAGGATATGGATGACTTCATTAGATGCTTGAATGTGTGTGGCATGACATTCGCTATTCCCTCTCCAATTGGAGCCTACTTCACTTGAACAATAAACAAGAACCCCTTCGGAGGAAATATAGTAGATTGGATAGGTTTCTTATCAATCGGGAATGGCTCTCTAAATTTCCCTTACGATAATGAGAGCTCATTTCCATCCAGAAGGAGTGCTAGATCATAATCCATGTATTGTCAGTAATGTGAAAATTGATGGACATAAGAAGGCTAGCTTTAAATATTTCAATATGTGGAGAGCTGCTCCCTCTTTTCTAGCCAGAGTAGGGGAAGAATGGCATAAGAGTTATCTGGGTACCAAGATGTTTGTCGTCATTAAATGAAGCAAAACAAATCACCTTAGGCATGTTTGTACCCGGTTTTGGTCCCTTGACCGAAATAGGGTCCAATTAACAATCCATTTAAGAAATAAGGAGCTTTTTCGGCCTAGAAGTCACCTATGAAGAGTCAAGAGCATTTTTGTCTAAGGGTTGGTGTCTTGGGAAGGTGGTTGTCATAGAGCAAAGCTAAGGAACAAACCGAGTGGTCCCTTTACACGGTTTGCAACACCAAAGGACAAGGGTCGCTTTCAAGTTTCCCTTTTCATCCAAGACAACCTCTTAAGCCTCTCTTACATGCTCTAGCCCTTGTATCCTTAAATGGCCGGACCTTTGAAGCTTCCAAGGAGTCCTAATTATCATTGTCCTCATTAGTTTACTTATCTTGTTTTTCCTTTAAGATTTTTAACTTGTGTAAGAAATTGTGTAAGGCTTAGGGCCACCTTTTGGAACCGGTTTTCTAGGGTCTTTTGGACCGTTAGATTACTAGGTTTGATGGATGGATAGGATTGTTTTGCTTAGCCTATAAAAGCAAGGCATTCCTTAGTGTAAAAATCAGAATTTGATGAATGAACAAACAAAAGTTAGAAACCTTGATTTCTACTAAACCTCTTTTGCTTAGTGCTTAGAGTCGGATATATTTTCTTTGTTGTGTGCTTGAGAATTATCCTTTTAGTTTTAACCTAATGGCTGTGTGCTTGGGTTAATCCATATCCCTTTCACTTCCTTTACTCTATTCGATTGTAGAGTTCTGGAATCGTGGTTTAAACAGTTCTGTCGACTGTTCGATTGCAGTCTTCAGAGTTCCTGTTGAGTTTTTAGTCGTTTTTAGAACGATTAAACGGTTCATATCACTGTCCAAATCGTGTCCTTTTTAACCAAATCCCGAGTCTTGAGAGTTTCACTTCATTAAAAAATTGAAAGCTATGAAGAATGTCTTAAAGGAGTTAAATAAGGAGTGCTTTTCTGATATTGAATTGCATGCAAATATTGCTGCTCATGAATTGGAGAATATTCAAAAACAAATTGCTCAGGATCCTACTAATCTCACCTTAATTGCTACTGAAGTGGAGGCGTGTGCAAATTTGAAAGAACTCAATACTGCCAGGAAACAGCTTTTCCTGCAACAAAAAGCTAAAACTCAATGGCTTGAGGAAGGGGACAGTAATACTGCCTACTTCCATGGAGCAATCAAGCAAAGATGCCTCAGAAACAAAGTTATTGAGGATCAAAGGGGTAAGATTTGTAAGGATGGAGACAGCATTCAAGATGCATTTCTGGACTATTACCAAACCCTTCTTGGCAGTAGGAAAGAAACTGAAGCTGTCAAACCAGAGGTTCTTAATCAAGGTAAATGTTGTGAACCTCATCACCTGGATATACTCAATAGACCTGTCACAAATGAGGAGATAAAGCGGGTCATATTCTCCATTCCTCCTCCTGGGCCAGATGGTTACACCAGTGGCTTCTTTAAAGATGCTTGGAGTATTGTTGGTCAGGATATTTGTGCTGCCATACAGGTTTTTTCATGACAGGTAACCTGTTGACACAAATAAACTCTACTAATGTTGCTCTTATCCCTAAGCATTTTAGGCCAATTGCCTCTTGCAGTCTCATTTACAAAGCTATTTCAAAATTATTATGTAATAGATTGGCCTTGGTCTTACCTGATATAATCCATGACAATCAAGGAGCTTTTATTCAAGGTAGATCTATCATTGAAAATGTGCTTATATGTCAAGATATTGTGAAACTCTATGCACGAGAGGCAGTTTCTCCTAGATGTTTATTCAAGATTGACTTGCAAAAAGCTTATGATACAGTTGAATGGGACTTTGTGGAACAACTGCTTAAGGGTCTCCAGTTTCCTAAGGAATTTATTTAGAAAGTTATGCTTTGCATTAGAACTACCAAATTCACTCTTTCTCTGAATGGTTCTAACTTTGGATACTTCAAAGGAAAAAGGGGATTAAGACAAGGAGACCTTATTTCCCCCCTCATTTTCACAATTTGTATGGATTATCTTACAAGGTTGATTAAGTTTGCCACAGCCAGATGGTCTTTCCAATATCATCCTCTGTGTAAAGGCCTTGACACACCTCATGTTTGCTGATGACCTCCTTCTGTTTTGTAAAGGGAATGCTCAATCTAGCATGCTACTTATGAGGGTTTTTTCTTCATTCTCTAAAGCTTCTGGCCTTAGTATGAATAACTCCAAATCTGAGGTCTATTCAATGGAATGACAGAACAATTGAAAGTTGATATTATGAATGTCACTGGTTTTTCTGAAGGAAGCATGCCATTCAGGTATTTGGGAGTTCCTATACAGGCTGGCAGGCTCACAAGGAAGGAATGTAATACCTTAGCAGAGAAATTGGTTAACTGGATACGAAGTCTGGGTGCAAAAAAACTTTCCTATGCTGGCAGGTTAACGCTTATCAACTCTGTCCTTAATACTCTGTACAGCTACGGGGCAACTATGTTCATCATCCCTAAGAGTGTTATTCATAGAATTGAAAGAATATGTAGAAACTTCTTGTGGGATGGCGCTCTGAATATCACCGAGTCCCCTTGGTGGCCTGGGATAAGGTAACCTTACCCAAGAATGAAGGGGGACTAGGGATTAAGAAGGCTGATATCTGGAACATTGCAGCTGTGGCTAAGCTAGTTAATTGGATTTACTGTAAGTCCGACAGGCTCTGGATTAGATGGATTAACCAGCTTTATCTCAAAAACCAGGATTGGCACTCATACACTCCAAAATCTGATGCAACTTGGTCATGGAAAAGCATTTGCAAAGTGAGAGAACTTGTGAAAGATGGCTTTGACAATGGTACTTGGTTGTCCCATCCTTTGGGATACTCCATCAGTAGAGGCTATGCCTGGTTAAGATCAACTCAGGCTACTCAGCAATGGCCAAAAGTCATCTGGAATAATCCTAAGCATTCTCTGATCACATGGATTATTATGCATAAGGGACTGAATACTAAGGACAGATTGTTCAGGTTTGGGTGCATTGCAGATGACCATTGTTGCCTCTGTGACAGTCAACCTGAATCAATTGAACATCTCTTCTTTGAGTGTGATTATAGTAAAAGGATCATTGCACTTGTTGAACACTGGTTACATAGGCAACTGCCTACTGTTGAAGCTCTAGCAGATATGGGAAGCAAATCTATCCAATGGAAAACCTTGGCCACGGTATTGAATGCCTGTTTCTATCATACTTGGCTCCAAAGAAACAATGCTCGAGTGAATGGGAGGATACTCAAGCCAGACCTGGTTGTAAAGAGCATCAAAGAGGAAGTAAAAAGACAAATTGCCTTCAAGCTTGGACAGGATGCAGAACACCAAGCCATGAATTGGCTCCATCTAATAGGCATATAGTTTTCTTAGGGCTTTTGCTCTATAGTTTTGTTGTGCTTGTTGTGTTTTTGTCAAGCGAGTTATCGCTAATTTTTTCCTGGCTACGTATGTAATTATTTGTTCAGTTATAATATTACTCACATTTCACCCACAGAAAAAAAAAACAGTAGAAACATACTCATGTACACGGTTCTGGATCGCATCTTCTCCTTCCAATTTCTCATGCCAAAGTATACGTTCATTAGCAGTCTCCCACAATTCCTCTTGCTCAAAAGCCATGAGTCTAAGCTGTCCAGGACTCTGTCAGCAGATTATCAACAGAAAGTAAGTTCATGTAATTTCCCTAGCAATGATACTGTCTAATACTCCATATGAGCAGTCTTTAATGAAACCCAAAAATACTGCCTCCGTTACACTACATTTACTTTGCACCAAAGTTGGGGAGATGGAAGATATGTGAGAGAAGATTGGAGACCACACACACACACCAAAGTGTTTTTATGTGTTATTGCATACCTAATGGGGAAATGTACGGAAATGATATGAATGTTCCGAATACGAAAAATGAAGTGACTAGAAACAAATGGAGGGAGTACACCTTATGAGTTATGAGCAGTGCTCACTGAAAACCAAAAAAAAGGGTGACCTACCAAAGAGTCTCTTCTGTCAGAGCCAGGCAATGATTTTCCACCTGACGTTATTCTAGTGAGCATAGCAACTTCATCAACCTGAGAAGCTGGTTCTAACGCAGATTTCCTCGGAGGCAATTTAATCCGGGACTTATTTATCAGATGGTTAAGTGCACGAGGCAGCTGTAACCAGAAGAGCCCTTCAAATGTTTCACCAAAGATTGTAGCGGCAAAGGCAAGCCGCATAGCAGAACTTTTATTCATTACACTAGCATAGAGCCTTGCTCTTTCATCATCAAGAATGCATCCTAGAAAAATAAGGCAATAAGCACAATACATATTTACAGATAATATTGATATCACCAGAAACCCATTAAAAGATCCAGTAGTAATGACTAATGGCTAAGGCAGTGGCACCTTCTTGACGGTAAGGTTCTAATACTTTGAGAAGCATTTCTGGAACGGCAACATCACCAACAGGGAAAGTATCAATCATGTAACTGCGCAGATCTTCAGCTGATTTTGGAGTTCCTGGAATTTGGTGGGGTCTCTTATCGATCATTGTACTGCTTGTGTTGAACCAAGAAGGTTTCACCCCCAATTGTAAAATCATTCGAAATGCCTGAAGCAACAAGACAGAAAGAACACCAATCTACATTGCTCAACTGATATAAGCTACGAAATTAAGTTTATAAACAAAAGGCTCTCACAATTTCTCAAAAACAGTTACCAGAATAAGGCGTCAAATTTAGTAATACAAAGGATTATAACACCAGCTACATAGGGCATCATACGATAATATAGAATTATAGATTCAAGCAAAACTATGTTGTAATGATATCCTCACAGATTGATATTTCGACACCTCAATTAGCCACTGTTTTCCCGAATGCAACACTTCTCGTGTCCGATAAGACACATGACACATGTATGATTCACCAAAATGAGGCACAACACCAGCACTTGACTGAATCCTTGGACTGAATTTCAACGATGTCAAATAAACGCAGAAAGCGAATGGAAAAAAGACAAAAATAAAGTAATATAAATCGTTTCAGGGAAATAAGAAAAACTAAAATAATATAAATCGTTTCAGAGAGAGAGAGAGGGAGAGCTTACAAGGGCATGTGCAGTAGGAAGTAATATAGGAGCGCACAGCGGCATTGGTCGAAACCTTTCCCTAATAGCGCCGTATTGAGTTCCATAGCCAACCTTTTGGTCGTTTCTGGTAAAAGTGAAAAGAAATTGAGTAAGAGAGCTTGTGAAAGTCAAGAAGAAGAAATAATAGGTGAAAAAGGAGGAGAAGAAGAAGAGACATTAAATGAGTAGGGACTCATTTGTTGCTGAAGGACTCTGAGTTACAATTTGTGAGCAAATTAATGAAAATATATACAAATGCAAGGCAAAACTGTCTTCTGCATACAACAGACAGATAATTGTACACTTAGCACTAGTTTGAGTAGCAAAATAGGAGGGAAGGGAGGGAGGGGATAGGGGGAAGGAAAGGGAGGGAGAGAAGAGGAGGGGGGATGGAGTATGGTGTTTGATACAATTTTCCTACAAACCATAATTCTTATGGTGAACGGATTTTGGTTTGCCTTGGAGGGGGGAAAAATGGATCCTTCCAAATCCCTCTCCACCCTCATTTGCTAACCAAACAAGGAATTTTGTAGCCCTCCGTCCCCCTCTCTTTCCCTCCAAAACTCTTCATCCAAACAAGCCCTTAAGGGTACTGCATTGCGGCAATTATAACTGCATCTATGGCACAACGACCAGATCAAGGTATGACAAACGATTCCAATTTTTACAACTGAAAGCAAGGTTTAATACCATCTGTAGAACATTCCATAACCAAGTATTAGACATATGAAAGTGTTTTCTAGTTTCGTCTTACTCCTCTCTCCTAGTTCTTCGCTCATCCAAAATTTAAACACCATTTGTCACCAACTTATTTTTTGTATCCACTAAGCACATTGCAAATCAAACTCAAAGTTGGTTTTCTCATACTTTGTTCTACCCATCACATTCTATCCTCTTAAACTTACTCAGACATACCACCTGGTACTTTCAGACTCAATTTTTCCCCATTTTCTCTCCATTCTCTCTATTTTTACACTCATCACTTTTTATCATTTCATTACTTAGGAATACCAACTAGTTGTTGTCCGCTACAAGAGTGTAGCGTTAAAAAGCTTTGATTTATGAAACTAAATCTGGCCATTGACTTCAAAAGAGGGTTATTATTCATTGAGCGTTGATTAGCCAACCAAAACCTACTACCTTGGCAAATTGGCTATTGACTGAACTCCGTCTTTACCATCTATCTCCCTACAAATCCCCCAATCCAAACAAGCCCTAAACATTACCAATCCACTTCATATGGTATTTTTACCATGAAAAGCAGAATCTTCGAATAATTAAGCAAAAATCAACTACTTTCTTGAAAGAAAAATTAACATTACATCCCGACTGCCAGTGAAAGTACCAAAATTAAGAGTCACTCTAATGTTTCCTCCATTTCGGAGTTTCCTGGTTCAGACTTGAAAATAATCAGGAGAATTACCATTTTTGGATCATTGATAGGGAACCGGCAAAAAACAAGGGATCATTGAAGCAGAAAGAAGACTATTGAAGATAGATAAACAGTCCACGCAGATCATTACCACGTATTAAACTTGGGACTCAATTACTCAAATCCCACAAAAATGCTCAAATGATAATTCAATGATACTGCGTGAATCTTCGAATAGCATAAAGCCTTAAAAACGTTGCCTTAAAACCATAATCTCAAAACAAAATTGAATTGAATAAGGTCAAAGACTTCAAAAAAATCTATTGAAATCATACCCTTGAATGAGACGGGCTAGAGAAGTGTGAATAGGTTATAGAGTTGCATACTGATATCAAGGAAAATACATTCAAATGTCATAAAGCCGGACTTAGCAGTAAACTTACACAGTCACCTCAACAAGGCGAAAGCTGCTGTCAGCTCCAGCAATGCACAAAACTAAAGGATCGTCTTTGTGAGATCGCAGGTGCAACCAGTCAAGTTCCAGTACAAGTGTTCCTGGAAATTGTGGTAGAAAAGGGGAGTTTGACAATGGATCTGGCGAATCCTGCAATTTTCGGCAATGTAGATTTTCCTTTTAAAATATCAAATTAATTCTGGATAAAACAAAATTCCCATAATAAAATTTAAAGCACTCGTTCATGCATTTTTTCCGGTAGGGATCGTCCGGAAACCACCTCTCTGCATTCGAAAAACGAGGGTAACATTGCTTATATCCGGCTCATGGGGTAATGTAAGCCTGATGTGTTCTTTCCAGTATACATAGTGCAGTAAGGATAAGAATAACATCAAATAAACAATTAAATACATGACACTATGACAGGCTCCGTCCATGACAGGACATAAGAAGCAGGCATCGCCACCAGCTCCTTATTTCCCTCTGTATTTTTATCAAACAGCTACAAAGCATTGAATAGCCTCAAAAGAGGGCGGGAAATCGAGAGAGATTGTGGTATGCTTCACTTACAAGGTCATATACAGAAAAAGTGTTGTCATAGAACAGTACAGCAACACGGCCTCTACTTTTATCTCCAGCAACAACAGGAGAAAATTTGATCCTTCGTATTCCTTCTCTATGAGTGTTGAACGAGGACGATTGGCCAGTGGTAACATCCCACCAACGAATATTACCTGACCTGTCCCCCATAACCTAAAAAAACAGAGATTAACCATCAATTGTGCGTTTTCATCCATGATATTACACAGAATAAATGCCTCGCATACCACATGAGGAAGACGATAAGCCATAGCTGTGATCAACCCATCAGATGAAACAAATGAAGAAGAAGGCCACTTCGGTCTGGTGACAAACATAAACCAAGATATTTAGAGAAGCTCGAGATTGAAACATATACTCATATAGCTAGTGATTGCAACTCCTTCCTTTTTTATTTAGTACTCCAGCAGTTAAGAATGTGTCAAAAGAGAAGTTCAAAACAAGTCATTAGTAACTATGTCTTTTGAAGCGACTAATGACCTGGTGTCTAAAATTATACTCTACAAGAATAATCAACCAACAAAGATCTCTTTAACATGAAAGCTAATAATTAGAATAAGAACAGGGATCATTACTCCCTTTGATAGCAGTAGTCTCGGTGCGGTCATCTTATCTGAAACACCGGTAGCCATGAATGTAAATACTCTACGGTGAACCATAATGACAAAAATTTGCAGGACAGTTTTCAGCTGATCATCATTGTAAATTAGAGGAGTTTTTCTTTTTTTAAAAAAAACAAACTAATCAAATTTTCTAAAAGAATGGAATCAATAGGAACTCTAAAATTCTCTGTGTAAA
This sequence comes from Silene latifolia, assembly GCF_048544455.1. Classification (NCBI taxonomy): domain Eukaryota; kingdom Viridiplantae; phylum Streptophyta; class Magnoliopsida; order Caryophyllales; family Caryophyllaceae; genus Silene; species Silene latifolia. The sequence goes on along the minus strand of NC_133532.1, from coordinate 100,423,045 downwards.
ATGTATCTTGAAAGTAGAGAGAGAGAGAGAGAGAGAGAGAGAGAGGAGTTTTTCTTTTTTTTTAAATTTTTAAAAACAAACTAATCAAATTTTCTAAAAGAATGGAATCAATAGGAACTCTAAAATTCTCTTTGTAAAATGTATCTTGAAAGTAAAGTTCTTTTCAAAATTGTGGCTAGGAGAAGACACATTTATATCAGAAAGAACCATTCTAAGTTTCTAACAGGAACTTTGACCATGGAAAATAGTTGTGATACTTCGCAAATCTAATGATAAGACTTCACTGAATAAATCTGAAATACAAGTTTCAATAATATCATTCAAAATGATACTCAGAGTATCATGGAAGCTGACATTTTCACTTGAAAGAAGTTGAAGCTGACGTCATCCACCTTTTTGTTACAACTCTAAAGAAGAAAGCATGATAAACATTTTTTCTTACCGTTAATTGAAGAAATTTTTTTTTGACCAAAACATCACTAGATAAAAGGATCAATTAGGAAACAGAGAAGACCAAGCAAAAGCACGCAATTCTAGGAAGCTTCTCACTAGAAAACTGTTGGGCAAGAAGATAGAAGATTAGGCCTAGAAATTGGTCCATTTTCCCTTTTGATAAAGCCATAAAGGTTTTGCTACATTAGCATATGTTTGACATTATAAAATAAGGAATAAAAATTCTAAGGTTTTAATAAAGCCATTAACCCTTATATAGTGGCTACAATAACATGCATATCCCCGTGCTATGAATAATCTAAGGTATTGTACATCACATTGGTCAGAATCCACTACAAAATAAGGATTTAAAAGATAAAAGCCCGTCTCTAAGATATGAGGTTTGTTTTAATCAAAGGATGCAATTAACCAAATAATACTTAATTGGGCATATGACCCAGCAGATTTCTTTATATATCTAGGATCTATTATTCAAAAAGATGGGGAGTTAGACGGAGATGTGGCTCACAGAATTAAAGCGGGATGGTGGAAATGGAAAAGTGCTACGGGGTTTTTATGCGATAAAGATATGTCCCAAGGATTAAAGGGAAAATTTTATCGCACGACGATTAGGCCTGCCTTACTTTACGGCTTCGAGTTTTGGGCCATGAAACATTGTCACATTCAAAAGATGAGTGTGGCGGAGATGCGTATGTTGAGGTGGATGTGTGGCCATACAAGGAAAGATCGATTAAGGAATGAGATGATTAGGGAAAAGGTGAAAGTAGCGCCAATAGAGGACAAGATGATGGAAAACCGACTAAGATGGTTTGACCATGTGAGAAGAAGACCTATGGACGCACCATTAGGAGGCTGGAGACCTGGGCAACAGAAAAGGTTGCTAGGGGTAGAGGGAGACCAAAACAGACATGGCTGAGATTTCTCGGGTAGGATGAGGGAATGGTGACGGAGAGGGCACAATGGAGGGCAAGGATACATGTGGATTTTTAGTATTTGACGTTATTTGAGATATTTTATGTTTTTATTTAATTTTTAGAAAATTATTTGTTCTTTTCGGATTTATTACACTTTTTACCACCAACTTTTTTATATATTAATACTTGGTTCACTTTTAAGGTATTTTCGGACCCTTAAGTTTTATTTCGATTTTCAAAATCGTTAATCTTTATTCTCGATTTAAATTCTAAGTTTTATAAAAGAAATTTGGATTTCGATCTTAAAACCTATAAGTTTACGTGCCTTTTGTATTATGTTTCACTCTCCTTTTGTTTTTGACTTTTTCTTTTCTATTTTTTCGCATTGAGTTGTGCGTTCACCCATGGATGGTTCCAAAAGATGATTCATGTCAGCCGACCCCAAATTATTTTGGGATTAAGGCTCTGATGTTGTTGTTGTTGGGCATATGACCCAGCACCTATCATCCACGTAAGAAATGATGACACTAAAGGAGGTCTGGTACCAAAACTTAACCATGATTTCTGACTAACACAGTGACCTACCTGAAATCTTTGATTCTTCGGCCTTGGACCTCAAAAACACCAAGTGCACCATTGACCAATGCAAAAGAAAAACTCTCAGAGCTCTCATCCTGAGATCCTTCTGAACTCGCTGATTCTGCATAAGGAAGTTTCCATGTGTCTTTATATGCTCATGTGCAAATATACTTCACGCAGATTACATAAAGAAAGCTTACTAGATTCCTGTGGACTCTCATTTGTGGGCGATGATGGTGAAGCAGCCACACCAATTATACGATCCTTCAAGGATGAGGATTGCCTGGTAGGAGGAGATGGTCGGGGGACTGTTGGAAGCGTCCACTCCAACACTGTAAATGGAAGTGCCAGTGATCTAAGCTATAAGGAAAGAAGTAAACATCATAAGAGTATAGCCTCACTCAAACCAAGAGACACAAAACCCTAAACAAGATGTTAACAAATAATTCGTACATAAAGAAACATGACAAACAGTGAAATATATCCAATGCAATGATCAGAGCATTTTGGTAGACCGCGAAGAAATGGTCAACAAGCACCAAACTACGCCAAATTAATATTCCTGTATATAGAGAGTAATCTTTCATAAATCGTGTAACTTGGGAAAAAAAGGTAGTAAATGTAAAAATACAAATGGAACAAGCAAAAGCCGTGTCTTGAAAAGTAGAACGATTTTTTAAAATAATGCTCAAAAATAAAGTATTTGTCGTTTTGGGTCGGTTTTGAAAGTATTTGTCAAAATGGTGTCCACGTAGGCTCGGGAATTCTTAACCTGGAACACGGAATAGACACGCCATTCGGAATGGCGTGTTTACCGTAAAACTAGAAATGGGGAAAAAAATGGAGACACGCCATTTGCTATGGCGTGTATACTCTTTGAGAAACGCCATTCAGAACGGCGTGTTTGCTGCTCTTTGATTGGATCTCCTTAATCATTCGCCCACCTCCATCCTCCACTTCAGTCACTACATGCCATAGCCCCGAGACTGCCACCAACCTTATTTCTCACCATCCGCACAAATCCACCGGAACCAACATCCCCCACTCTTGTCACCTCCGTTTTCCGGTTACTTTCACAAAAAAATAGAACACGTATTCAGCTCTTTTCATTCAAGCCCGCGACGAAGATCGATCGATAACCAACAAACCCATAATTAAATCTGCAATTCAATCAATCAATAACCAACAAACCCATAACTAATTTAAATACCTTTATTGTTCAATCAAAATGATATGATCCACACATATAAGGAATACCCTAACAAAAATGGAGATTGACCCGCCTTCTAAAATCGAAAGAATTATATTTGATTGGATTAATGTTATGTGAGGATCGATATTACAACAAAATTGCATGTGGGGAGCAGGGAGATGGAGGAAGCAGGTCGGTGGTTGACTTGTGGTGAACTAGTGCTGTGGCTATGGTAGTGATTTAGTGGAGCTGTGAAGGTGCTGGGGTTTGCAAATAAACACAGAGAATCCATCCAAGAAGGTAATTAATGAAGATGATGAGAGATTTGTGATCAAAGAAAGTAACGAAGGATGATGAGGTTTTTTTTTTTGGGGATTTGTGTTATTAGAGGCATGCCAATGAAACAATGATGAAAGCGTTTCAAAGACACGCCAAACGGATTGGCGTGTTTATTGTAGTATACCCGCCACTTACAATGGCGTGTCTATTCCGTGTTTCAGGTTAAGAACTCCCGAGCCTACGTGGACACCATTTTGACAAATAGTTTCAAAACCGAACCAAAACAATAAATATTTTATTTTTGAGCATTATTTTAAAAACGGATTCTGAAAAGTACATACGGAATGGAGAGAGTGATTTTAACGATCAAGGGAGTGACTTCCACAAATTTCAAAGTTTAACTCGAGCTAGCTCATTATTATACGGTTGTCATCTATGTTACTGAGACTTGTTTAGAAGTATCCGACGCAGGTGCGTGTCCAAGTGTCGGACTCGGCTATTTTTATGAAAAATATGCATATTTTGGTTTAAAATGAGGTGTCCAAGTGTCATACCCATGTCCGAGTGTCGAGTGTCGGCTACGGGTACATTATACGTAGGGGAATTAGAAGAGTCGGAGTAACATAGGTTGTCATAACCATCCCCATCCAAAGAACTTGAGAATCTTGTAGACGGACGGGTATATAAGGGTGTGACGATAATGTTATCCTTACTCTGTTTTCAGTTATATCTCGCCCCCAACGCATACATAAAGTCATGGAACATATGTAAAATTCTGAATAGCATATATGAACGATAAACATTAAACATCAAGAAAATAAAATTTTTAGTCTTGCAACGTAAGCATCAATTCATTATCATAGCAGATACATCATTTACATTATCAGAATTTCGAATGAGCAAAAACATAAAATAAATAAATAAACAGCATGGAGAAGGATTTAAGTTGTTTAGTCATGTGGAAAAGATATACTTTCTAGAGAAACGACTCGAACTATCCTTGTTGTGGAAGCCTTGGTAAATTAAAAAAAAAAAATGAAATACAAATTTTTCCAACTAAAACATTTCCAGGCATTGCAATGTATACAATGATATGTCAACACCATAGAATAGCTAAAGAAAAAGTACTAATCATGGAAATCAAATATCAGATCTTCCATATTAGACTTCAAATGTTTTTTAAGCATACAGATTTTCAACTTTGCATAATCCGATCATTATATACGCTGAGCTAGGTAGAACTAACTTTGTATGTACTTTAACCAAATTTCATGGTCTCTTCGTTTTAAAAGGATCACAGAGCTGCATTTATCTACCCAAATATTTATCTAATACTGCATTACGTGATAACACAACACACATAGTTTCAGTCAGTAGGGCAGGTCACTCCAAAAGGATAGAAGAGCCATTTCCTACTGATTATAAAGGTCAAATAACCCTTAAATTCAATCTGCATGCTAAATTAAACAACAAAGAGAAAAAAAAATAGTTGAGGGCGGCATCTGACAAGCATGATGCTATGGAAAAACAATTTTATGCCCATTATATTCCAAAGGAAAGTTCCCTAGCATTCAAAAGGAACAGGTTTTCAACACACACACTGGCCAGAAACTAATCCTGAACTAAAATCTTCATATCATCTACGGCCTGACATCCTTAGAGTCCCCAACAGTAGCAAATAAGCACAGTTCAAAATTGGAGCGATTAACATATATATCAATGTTAATTTTTTATTTTCTATGCTTCAGGAACAAATAATTTAAAATGGAACGTGTAAGAAGTGAACAACTGACCATAATTGGGTTCTTCGTCATTGCCCACACCTCTACAGGAGCATCACGGAACAGGATTAGCAGATATCTGCATGTTTCGTCCAATGATGTATAAGGATATGAAGCTTCAATATACAAAAACAAATAGGCTTATGCTACTTTTTAGTCGGAGCGCACCCTTGCCTAATCTCAGTATCTCACACAAGGATGCAAGCTTAAGGATCAAGTGGTAATGAGAGATCGTCCACTAGCACTCTTCGAAGGGTCACGGGACGGTGTGCCAAGAATCCTAGTCTCGATTGTCAACATCCGGCACACGAGAACAATAAAAGAGGGGGGGGGGGGGGCACAACAACGACAACGACGAAATTACGAGTTATATTCTTATTCGTACTTGATAATGTTTCTCTATGATTAAGACAATTTGTCAGCCGAATGTTTTTGAAAGATTGTAATGTGACTCATGCTGAAAGCCTGAAACTATTTGCTTTTGTTAGAGGATAAACTTATTCCATGCCGGTTGACACGCCAGATAAAATGTAAATCACAGTCAGTTACGAGTATTAACTATTAAAGGAAAGATTTCAGATAAACTGAACTGTTGTTGATGTCAAGATATACCTTCCAGAAGAGGAAGCTCTAAGAGCTCGTATGGGTGCCCTCTCTGGCTTCTGAAGAACCCGAAAAGTACGATTAAAACCACTTCTAACACATGTCACCACGAGCTTGTTGATATAGCCTCCAGATTTTTCATTTGCCTGTGATCACCAAAACACGTGCTGCAGATTAGCCACGATGATAGCTCATTAGGATTAATTTTGAAGATAAAAGAACGGAGCAAGCTTAACTTCCAAGAAAATCCAATTCACCTAAGAGAAGAGGCGAGTAAAAAAGACACCAATAATTAACGTCCAAATACAGTCAATTTACCTGGGTGTAAGAAAAAGATACCAGCCGAGAATTTCCAAGCCATCTTAATCCCCTGACAACTCCATTATGGACAGAAAAACAGGCTGCAATTGCGTTGGCAGAAACATCAACTATCTCAACAGTGCCACTTTGGGTACCCAGAGCAACCAGCGGAATGGCCACAGCAGGATAGTTCCCACCACCTTCGGAGAGAGAATACAGAAATTCAACTTGCCAGCATTTTCAATCTAACAATTTTTTTTAAAAAAAAAAAAAGGAAAAAAAATATTTAGAATCGGAACTTACGCGCCAAAGTAGCTGTTAAAGAAGGGGATGGTACAGCAAGTGTAGTCACAGTTGACGAAAGAAGATGCAGCTGCCCTACTAAAATTATCTGCGAAGTATACTGTTTTGTCAGAGTGCAAGTAACAAATGTACTCTAGATTTTAGAACAGCAACTAAAGCAAGGACTGTACAATAATGAAATCATAGGCACTCTACAGAAAAACTGTCTATTGGTAAAAGAGCGATAAGACAAAAGAGGAAAGTATTATAGAGAATGAAATTTCACCAACCTTGGACGAAATGTCATGTAAAACAGCGCTAAAATTAGACGACCGCTCCTTTCCTTTCACACGTTCAGGTTGTTGGAATGTTACAGATCCCTCAGAGCTGTTGCTATCAGCATTAGTATCCGACAAATAAGTTCCATTGTCACTGACAACTGCTTTTGTCTTTGAGATATCTTTGGAAATCTCATCAGATTCTTCAGTAGTTAGCAGCCAGTTCCACACTTTTCCATCATCAGAAATTGAGATCAAATGAGTTTTTGAGGCAGGAAGTGACTCATCACAAAAATCGAAAGGATTATCATAATCTTCATCCTTAAAAGGGGTATGAGGTACATCAGAGTAAATCTTGTTAACATCTTGAAGAGCACAATCAGACTGGCAAATAACAGCGGCAAGAATAGCGGGAGATGGAACATGAGTGCCAACTGACGGCATCAACTCTTGGGTGGCACACATTGTGTATGCCTGTTCACCACTGTGATAATACATACATAAGCATGCCATCCCATATTCCTCGAAAAAGAGATAAGGGTACAAAAGTGCATGCATGAATAACACCAGAACTAGCTGTGTTAAAATGGTATGCTGAATAAGAGTGGTCAATAACAGGAAAAGTCCTTCCTTGAGTCATTAGTATACTTGTCTATTGTTACTATGCTCCCCCTCCTCCTGTCTTTTCAAATCAACCTCAAAACATTGTAGCCTGTTATGATTGGACTTATTATCATGACTAGTATGAGTGTTTTTCGTAATAACTTACTAACAAAAATGGTTGCATCATCTTTTACACGGGTCTGCTTTCTACGTTCAAGTACCTCCACCTTTATTGTATAATGAATCTTTAGCATCAATCCATCTTTAAAACCAAGAAAAAGAGGTTTGCGTAAACTACTGGAGAGTTAGTAGGGGCAAATATGTGGCCAACGTAGGTGTAAGGGCAGGTATAGTTTACCATATTGCACAAGATATATGGGCATACTAAGTTTCTCAATATCCCATTAGAACGCAAAAGAGCAGTCCAAGAGTCAAAAGTAAAAGCGGCAGTTTTCCGGCTGCAGAAAAGTGATGGGGATCCTCTCATTTCCTTCTCTCCATTACCTATCAATAGATGGGATCTTATCTAGGGGGGAAAAGAGGGCCCACATCTATTGAATAAGATCAAAGCTCCAATTTTCATTTAAAAACCATCAAGTTATACGAACCCTCTATCTTTTCAACAAATAAAATCTTAGCCCTTGAAAGGCAATAACAAGAAGAAAATGCAGAAGATCCCCACCTTTAGAAAAGGTAGCTCACAATAACTCCTATGTCCAACTAGTACATCTTCAAGTCTACATTCTAAAATCGAGAATGACATACGCAAAGGACAAAACATATAAAATGATGTAGCTCAATAGTCAATGCTGGTGAATACACAATTATGGTTAAATACACAATGACCATCACATCTTCTTTTCTTTGAATTTGTAGCTTCTCAGTGAAAATTATAAAATCCCTGGTTTTTTTTTTTCTTTTTGAAAGAAGGAGAAAAGATGTCCTTATCTTTAGTTACGGAACCTAGCATAGTAAATCACCCTAAATAGTAAACCACCCTACATAGTATACCACCATAACAAAATACGTATCTAAGAGAAATGTGCTAAGCTCACCTATATGATAAATGACATTCATATTCCCTAATTTAAACTTTTCACATGTCGAAATCTCAACAAAAATTATACAGCCCCCTACTGCAATTCTAAAGTTACGCTGCGCAATACTTCATTCTACCTACATTGTCAATGTAAGAAACCAATCCGCCAACTCAATTCCGCCAATATCATAACTCCTAAAATCCAAACAATTATTCATAATTCAACTATGATGAAAACCAAAAGGCAAGAAAAGACTCACTCGCGTCGTCTCCAAGTGCTAAGCTTGCCATCAAGATGTAGAGAGTACAACAATTCAGTATTAGGATCTGGCAGAACATCAAGAAACTTGCCTCCCCTTGGCAAGCTGGCTGCGAACAAGGCCGTCTCATAATGCAAATCAAACACCACCAACTCCCTGGGAAAACTCGCAAAGAGCACGTGGCGCCAGTCAGGCGAAAATGCACATTTGGCAACATAATTGGGAAAAGTGGCAGAAACCGGGGCCAACGTGCTGGTGCCACCCAAATCCCTCTCCAATTTCCCCAATTCAGTGCTATCGGTACGAATCCTAAGCTCCTTTAAAACGACGTCGTCCTCAGACTGATCCCCGGAAACCCGAACCGACAGTAACAGTCCTTTCAACCCTAAGACAACGAAATGGCGGTGATCATAGGGGTCACGGCGGATGCAGGAGAGGAAATCAGAGGACAATGCTGCGTCGTATTTAAGAAAACATTTGCCGGTGGAGGCGGAGTAAAGCGAGAGGAGGTGGGGACCGCAGATGGCAGCAAGGATCCAGGTGTCACGACCTGATTGGATCCAACAAAGATCCTGAACCCCGAATTTGGTGTCGGAGTCCAACCAGAAGAGTACGGATCGGGTACGGAGATCAACGAGGGAAATCCTGCCTTGGCGGTCCCCACAAGCGAGGTGGAGATGAGGGGAGGAGAGAGAAGGGTCATCAGAGGTGGAAGAGAGGATGTCGACGTGGCGGAGGGAGAGCGGGGACCACCGTACGGAGGTGACGAAGGGGGAGAGGGATGACGTGGAGGAAGAGGAGGTAGATGATGAGGTGGAGGGAGGAGGGAGGGGGATGACGGTGACAAGTTGCATGGATCGGGTGTCGATGATGGAGATGGAGCTGCCGGAGGCGTAGGCGAGGAGGCCGGAGGGTGAGATGTCTAATGCACCGCCGTTGCTGCGACCAGGTGGACCAGGTAGCATTGACTCCCATTTTGAGTCTGGAGTTGCTGCTGTTGATCGGGACATCATCGATATTGTCCTACTACGGGACTTAGAATTGAGACATCAAAATTCACACGGTCGAGTTTTAAAGGTTCGCATCCCGCTACTATTAAGAGAGTAAAAATTTTCTTATTTTTCCCTCCAAAAAACATCTAGCTAAATAACGTAATAAATAAATAAAAAATTCATTAAATTATTATCTTTTCAATGAATATATTTTTATAAATAAACTCTCATTTTTTAATTAAATTCATAATTATGATTTTATCATTAAAATAAAATAAAATTGATGTTAAACTATAAAGTATATGTTGCTAAATTTTTCAGTAATGTAATAATTATTGCTGTAGAGAATAACTTGACACATTCTTACTATTAGCTTCGTGACAAAAAAAAATTCACTAAAATAAATTCACAACTTAAATAAATTTTTTTATTAGTTTTCCATTTCAATTTTTTTTTCATATCAAAATACAATGGAGTGAACTGATAAATATTAATGAGGTGCAAATTTAAAAAATATAAATCCTCCTATATACTAAGAGAATACAACTTCTCTAAAGTTTTTCCACCAAAGTGCTCAAACTTATATATGAAAATAAATTAGATTTTCATTTATTAAGCTATTTTTCCATTTAAAATAATCTATACATAACAACTGTATCCCTGTAACACCCCCATACTCCAAGTGCCTTACCAGGACCACTCAGGTATAAGGATACTACCATCTCGGTTGCCCGAGATAATGAATATCATAAGACAATAAAGAAACGTACTTTAAAAGTAATTATAGTTTAAGTGATTACATGTTCAAAACCAAAACTGATAAAAGAAAATACAAATTCTCAAAACTATCTACTATCAAAATACTATCAAGCGTCGTACACACGGAAAGACTTCTAAACCGCAACGTGGTGACTCATCCCGCTTATCCCATACGCATCGTCTCATACCGCTCAATAACCGCTCACCACCCCCGAATGGATCACCACGCTTTTAAAACATTTAAACGGGTCGATTATTTACATAAATTATATAACCAACAGAACCGTAACCAATACAGCTCATACAATCATACACAATCAGGCACTCCACTCCATCTCCGTCACCGACTGTCCACTGGACCAGCCCTGCCAGTGGGGGACCGCAGCCGTTCCCACCTAAGCCCCGCTCATCATACCGAGCGATAACCCTGTCCCACTAATGTGCACATCCCCTTCCGTGGCGGGTTCCACGAAGGGCGAAACTAGGGCGTGAAGCCACTCCCGCAAGTGACTCCACTCAGCCGATAACGCATCTCGAGAACCACAGACACACAATCACAATCACAATATCAACAACCGTCCTAATCAACCAATTACACTAATTACAGCACAAACACCACACATTATGTAAGTAATACTGAGTAGGGAAACCCTACCCGAACAAAGAACACAATCGGACGGTCTCAACAAATGTATCAAAATTCCTCTCCTACGAATCCTCCTCCTAACATATAATCATGCAATTGCTACCAATCAAGAAACATAACAAAAATCCCCAATCCCAAAATTAGGGTTTAATGAAACTTAACGAAATACTATAAAATTGGTATGTAGATCTTACCCTCGACGCAAGGATCACAAAGGTATAAAGAACGATGGAATCCGACCTCTCAAGCTCCGGGATTTGTCAACAACACGGATGAATGCGAAGAACGTAACTTGAATCTCCCTTTTAATGTTATCAGGTTTGTAAAGGTGTATTATGAAAGTGACGGAAAGATTTATATATTAATCCGTGTTATTAACAAAACCCGTCGAATTATCACCCGCTAACCGAGCTACTCGATCGAGTAGCTGAGGTACTCGATCGAGTGCCCCCTTACTCGATCGAGTATCAAGGTTACTCGATCGAGTACCCAACAGGTCAGAAACTATTTAAAACGCAACTCACCCTTACTCGACAGAGTAAGGCCCACTCGATAGAGTATCCAGAGACTCATAAAACCGTAGTATTACAATTCCTATTATTAATTTTGTGACGAACAAAAGAATTTTTTTTTAAAATAATTGGATGTAGTTAAAATATTTTCATAAAAAACACAATTCATGGAATTATTCAATTCTTTTGATTTATTTTAATATTAGTTATTTTTTATAAAAATTCGCGAGATATAAATCTAAAATTTATAACTAATGCACTAAAAATTAAAGGGCTATATTTACCGCGCATTTGCGCGGGATCTACACTAGTTGTTCATAGATTATACATCATACCTCTTATTGTTTATTTTCTGAGTTTTATTTTAAAGTTTTTGAGTTCTGTGTTAGTATAAAGTTGTTGAGCACCTTTACTAAAACATTACACTAAAAAAATATAATATTGCTCAAAAACCATATTTATAAATGGTAACATGCTCAGAAAAAAATGCGTATATGCTCAAAAACTACAAGGTCTGAGATACTACCTCAGATGTATAATTCTTTTTCTCCACATATGATGATATACAACACTTGGCTGCGGTAAAAAAAAAAAATAAAAAAGGTTATTTTATGAGAATATTACAAAGGGTCCTACTTTTTCACGTACGGATTTTACTCTTTCACATACGCTCTTTACGATTTTATCTTTGTCATTTTTTCTCATCCCCCTCACTCAATATCAGTCACCCATCTCTTCTCTCTCACATCCCCTTCTCCTCCCTCGTTCCAATCCGACAAACGTGTATAAATTTAAATGTTTATTCTTTTTAATAATAACTAGTATTGGTGCCCGGCTTCGCTTGGGCTACCTCTACTTACCATTATTTTTTTCATTAAATAAAATTATTTAAAGTTGCATAACCCATAAATTTATCATTAATATATTTTTTTATGACATATCGTAAAATTACGATGAAATAAATTTTGAGACAAATTCACTACTCCTGCTATTAATATTTTACTCTTATTAATGAAACAATAGTAATAACATTTCACTACTTGCCCGTAATCATTGTTACGTTCACTACTCCCGCCGTAATTATTGTTACTGTCACTAATGCCGCATTAATATTGATAATTTCACTACTCCCGCCGTAATTATTGTTACTTTCACTATTGCCGCATTAATATTGATTATTTCACTACTCCTGTTGTTGTTTCTACCACTTTCACTTATCTCGTTGATCCAATGTTACAACAATTCTTTTCTTTACTGATGAAATTGCTTTTACTACTTAGGCATGCAATTTTAAGAGGATTAAATATTTATATCGCAAATTCTTGTTTACAATGGTTGTAAACACGACAATAGTGAAACGGACTCGGATATTGGTTATTTAAACCCAAATAACAAGTGAAATGGGTTGATTTAATTAGGCATATGTTAAAAAAATATAATTTCCACAAAAATAGCAACTAAATAATACACATACCTTATTTACAATATTCTCTTTTGACTTTGTATTATCCCACGTTACATTTTATCAGCTTCATCTTCTACCTTTATTTTCATCCATTTTTTTTCCTGTGAAAGATGACCAACAATGACAATGATGATACAATACCGCACTCCATAACGACGATATTGTAGATGAAGATGATAATCCTGGTTCAATTATTTTGAAGAACGGATCAATTCTTTCTCTAAAAGAAGGTAATGAACGTTTTTTGTAGTCCTAATTTCGTCCCATTTCATTGATAATTTACCAATTTCATTGAACGACTCTTGTATGAACGCTTTTTGTATGCACGGCTGAAATTACCATTCTGATTTTAATGTTGAACGCTTTTTGTAATTGTGACCGCTTTTTGTAATCCATGGCTGAATTTTAATATAACTCTTAATCCCAAGTGATTAAATTGGATGTGACTTTTTTTTATGTACAATGTTCTTTCGTCTAATTTCAATCGTTCATTATTTTCTTTTGTCTGCAATTTAGCAGATTTTGATGCCTCTGGTTCTCTCGTCGGATTAAAGGCTACAAAGTGGGAATACTAACTCACTCTGTACAATAGACATGCTGCAGCAACGGGTTTTGGTACCAGAAAAGGCACTCGTCGTATCGAAAAGAATGTCGAGTATGAGAGATATTTTGTCTGTAACTGTCAGGGTGAGCATGCTAATGGCCGAGCATTGAATTCTGTTGGGACACCCTCTTCGTCGGTACCCAAACGAAGAAAGTTAACATTACTAGATCTGTTTGCAAGGCTTCCATTCGGACACAAGTCAACGAGAAAGGGCTTTGGGAAATATTAAACCATAACCTTGATCATAACCATAGCTTAACGCCCCCTCAATAGCAACACAACCACAGGTCGGAGAGGAAAATAACTGCTGAAGAGGGTGAGGTGATTGAAATGATGACCGAAGCCTTGGTTCGCCCATCTGTCCAATATCGTGTTTTAGCTGCTATTTCTGGAGGCGAGGAGTTTGTTAGACATACAAAGAGAGACCATATCAATTACGTTAATAGGCTTAAAATGCGTGCTATTGAAGGCGGTGATGCATCAACCTTGGTTGAGTTGTTGACCAAATGTTAATCTGAAGACCCAGGTTTCTTCTATCGTTTGAAATTTGGTGCCGGCTGAAGATTGTGCCACGTGTTCTGGCGTGACTCGATGATGAAGGAAGATTACTTATTGTATCATGATGTACTTATCTTTGACACCACTTACCGTACAAATAAATATAACTTGATTTGCGGTCCGCTAATTGGGATTAATAACCATTGGTCGAACATTATGTTTGGGTTTGCATTCATATCGAATGAACAAGATGAATCATTTGAGTGGTTGTTTAATGCTTTCAAGGAATCAATGGGAGAAGATGTCCTTCCTGTAACTATTTTTACCGATCAAGACCTTGCGATGAAAAATGCAATCAAAGAGGTAAATAACACTTAACTGGTCAGATATTCTTAGGTAAATGGTTACATTTTATAATTCAGCTGTAAATAGTTGCATATTCTCACGTAAAATGGTTACCCTCATAAGTAAGTTATAAATAGTTACATAATACTAAGAAAATGGCTACAATTAACTCAACATGTGCATATTTTGTAATCAAATATTTATATGGGACCAACTTTGTGTTATTTTTGTTGTTTGTGACCATTCTGACGAAGTGGCCATTTTTGGGTTCTGAATTAAATCATTTTTTTGTATCTTATTAAGATCAGAATGTGACCAATTTTAAGCTATGTGTAGGTTTTGATTAACTACTATAGAATTGTGTTATTTTGTGTTGTTTGTGACCATTCAGGCTGAGTTAGTGGCTATTATGTGCTTAAAAAATGGCTGATGTTTCATTACTTTAACCTGTTATAGTACAATTACTTTATGTACTTAAATGGCCACATATTCATAGTAAAATGGATACATTCTATAATTATGCTATAGAATGTATCTTATTAAGATCAGAATGTGACCAATTTTAAGTTATGTGTAGGTTTTGATTAACTACTATAGAATTGTGTTATTTTGTGTTGTTTGTGACCATTCATGCTAAATTAGTGGCTATTATGTGCTTAAAAAAACGGCTGATGTTTCATTACTTTAACCTGTTATAGTACGGTTACTTTATGTACTTAAATGGTCACATATTCATAGTAAAATGGATGCATTCTATAATTACGCTATTAATAGTTACCCCCTGATCAAATGTTATCACTCAATTGCTAGGTTTATACAACTTCAAGGCATAGGTTATGTCAATGGCATATCCAATAGAATGTTGTTTCACACTATGGTTCACTGAAGCATAATCGATCATTCCAGAGCGTATTCAATAAATGTCTTAATGGTTGTTACAGCGAGGCGGAATTTGAAGATACATGGAGGAAAATGATATCAGACTACGGACTACATGATAGTGATTGGTTTGAACGTCTATATACTTTAAGGGAAAAATGGTGCACCGCATTAAATAAGGAATATTTTTCAGCAGGTATATTATCGTCGCAACGGAGTGAAAGCACCAATCATGCTTTGGGGTTCCAAGCAACTAAGACTACTTCACTTCCTGAATTCTTTCACATATTTGAGTCAACAGTCAAAAGATGGAGGTTGGAAGAGGAACGAAATGAATTTAATAATATCCGTGCCAAGCCCACATCTGTGTTTCCTATGGTTGACTTATTAGATCATGCAGCCCAAGTTTACACACTGAATTTGTTCAGGGCATTTGAGAAGGAATTCGGTATCGCAATCGGTACAAGGGCCATAGAATGTACGACTGAAGATCATATTAAGTCATACCTTGTGTATCCATCGGGTAGTGATGAAAATCCGCACCATGTCACCTTTGATTCTTCTAACTTACTTATTGACTGCACGTGTCGTAAATTTCAGGAAAGCGGAATGTTATGCTTCCACTCCATCCGCATCTTACACCTCCGGTCTGTTTCTGGAATTCCCGACCGATACATTTCAAGGAGGTGGACTAAGTTTGCCAAGAAGGAAGTGTGAGAGAGACTTCTTCCTAATGATAGGTGTAGAAGTGGCATTAATGAGGCAGTTAATTGGCGGCATCAATCGCTTACCATGTTCAACAATCTGATAACAAAATGTTAGAGTGTACCCGAAGCGAGGTCGTTATTGGACCATGCTTACTCAAGAGCTCTAGAAGAGGTTCAATCTTTTTTCAACAGTAGAAGAGCGTCACGGTGTCCAACAAATAGTGCTCCACGCACACGTCCTACGATTCTTGATCCTAAACGAGCAATTACGAAGGGGCGTAAACAAAGGAAGAAAAGCGGGATACAAAAACGAAAGTTAAACCGTTCCGCTAAAACAAATGAGGTCGAACTGCCATACACTCCCATTCCGAGGCTCTTATAAGCAAAATATGTTTTTACTCTGTGTTAGTTGGAACAATGCATTTTTGTTTTGCTTGAATTTTTAAAGGTAGCTAGTCATTATGCTCACCAAATAAATACACATTGTTTTTCTAATTAAATTGTCACATTATTATTTTTTCGTTCTACATGTTCCGATATTTGGTCACAATTTGTTTCATGATATGTATCTAGTAACAAGCTATAAATAGCAGATACATGGCTACAAATAGTAGATATACGGCCACAAAATAAAATAACTAATTCAATTAAAAAATACAAATAGTTTAAAATTGGTCACTAAGTATAAAAGAAAGGTGATCACAAACATTTAAAAACTACTCTTCAACAAATTTTCCTAAATTTGGTCACAATTTAATCTTAATAAGCAACAAAAATAGAAAAATTTAGACAGCGGGCACTAATAGCCACTAATTTCAGAAGAATGATCCCACAAAAAAAGGTCACGATCTGATCTATACAGGTTACAAATTAGTTTCATGATTTGTTGTTAGTAATAACGTACATGATGTGACCATAATTAGAGCATATTTAGTCCCCGAATTAGCCTTGTTCCCATGCTTTTTAGTGCAGATTTGGATCATTTATCGTCTTTAGTTCTTTGTTTTGCATATTCTTTGAGGTTTTGTGTCCTTGGTAGGAAATGAGTGCAAACCTTGCATTTTCATGGCAAAACGAGACTAAATTGATTGAATTCAATGACCAAGCATCAAGGAGAGACAAGATTAGAAGACCTTTGTACATACTATAGTAGATGGGCAATGATGAGAAAAGATCCTTGTATCCTCGAGGAAATCCCCAAGGATTTATGAAGAAAAGGGAAGAAAAGAAGAAGAAAGCACGCTGCATGACAATCCGTGCGTCTTCTCAAGAAGACGCCCGTCCACAAAGCCACAATCCGTGCGTCTTCCTTACAAGACGCCCGAGCAGCAGCAACCAGAAGACGCCCGTCTTCTCCCAAAGACGCTCGGGCAGCAACTCACGAATCCGGCCGTCCCGTGCCTAAGACGCACGGATTCCAAGGCAACACAACTTCGTTTTTCAAGCTTCAAAGAAAGATGTCCATCCTTCAAAAAATACCGGCGTTTCCCTAAGTAGGGACTTAATCGTCATTTAAGCCCTTAGTTAATCCTAATTCCTACACCTAATCCCCACTATAAATACCCCATTAGTCTAATTAGAAGAGTATGTTCTTCTTATCAATTCTTAGAGTAGTTAATATCAATCAAATCTCTCTTTAGTTTTGTAATCAACAATTAATCAAGTTTTAAAACAAGTTTTATTTCCTTAATCTCTCTTTTGTTCATCCTTTATTTTGGGTAATTGAAGATTATTTGGGTTATTATTGGGAGATTGACAACCTCTCAATCAAGCATCAAGTACTTCTTTTATTCTTTGCTTTATTATTGGAATCATTAGTAGGTATAATTCTCTTAATCCCTTTTTAATTATTTGCTAATTACTTTCATTTGTTCATCATGTTTCACTTTGTTGGTATGATTGACAACCTTACTAGCATGTTCAACATGATAATGAGTGAGTAGTCACCTAGCTAGGGTTAATGGGTAATTAGGGGAAACCAACATGGGGAATGATTCATGCTTAAATTAATATGCTTTCATGGTTTATTTGCTTGCTTGTTATGATCTCAACTCATGCACATGTTTGATGAAATGCGAGCCTATGAATCCTTGCATTTTTTACCCATCACCTATCTTTTCAATGAGACTTGTAAGACATAAACCAACTCGAGTCTCATTAGACCATGCATGTTGTTGAATAGGGAAGACTAAGTTGACTTGTAGGTGTTGTACAATCTAATCGATTCGGCTCCGGGACCCAAACTTTCCTAGGGTTGTAAGATATAACCCAACTTAATCCATCACAACAATAATTGCTTGCTTATAATTTGAGAACATGTTTGTATGATCAATTCCCATGAATCCCCTATGACCCCATGATACCCTAGTGCTTTTTATCAATTGTTTACAACCCTTTTTAATTCATCTTTCTTGTTTACTTTTATTGCCATTTAGTTTAGTGACCTTCTACATCAACCCCAATTGTGACACCCCTAAGACACCACTAAGTTGAAATAGAAATCTCATCTCAATTCCTGTCCCTTGGGATCCGACCTTTACTTGCCTCTTTATTAATTGTAGAGTTGTTTGTGAATCTATAAATTGTGTTTTGGTCTAGGTGCTCCTAACGACAAGTTACCGAAAAGATTTAGTCCGACCAAAAATGGCGCCGTTGCCGGGGACGGTGTTAACTTGATTTAGATTTTCTTTTATTGTTATTAGTTGTGTCTTTCTTTGCCTTGGGGAAGTAAAACTCCTCAAGGTTTGTTCTAATTGTTTTCGAGTTGTTTGATATTTTGCATGTCTAGAAGGTCACAAGGTGATTTATTACCTTTTGATCGTGAAATTGAAAGAACTTTGACAACCAATAGAAGACTTGCTAGGAGAAATTTGAGAGTTATTGGTGAGGTTGTAGAAATTCAACCAACTATTGAGTTCATCAACCCTTTTGCAAGAGAAGGTGAGGAGAACCCAACACAAAATACAACACAAAATCAACCCACAATGCCTAAATTTTCATCACATTCCGTACCCACCGAGGAGAACCTACCCAATGATACTCCCACACCACAACATCTAACCGGAAATTTCATTGCCAAATCCGCATTTATCCAATTAGTCGAAAGAAGCCAATTTGGGGGGATGCCTAGTGAAGACCCTCACTCTCATATGGAAGATTTTTGTGACTATTGTGATGCGATTTCTCAAACCGGTGTAACTCAAGACCAAATTCGATGGGTCTTATTTCCTTTTTCTCTAATTGGCACCGCGAAACAATGGTTGAAGAGCCTTGATAAGGCCACTCTCAGAATTGATTCTTGGAAGAAATTGGTTCTAGCTTTCTACAAAAAGTTCTACCCACCGGAAAAGACTAACATGCTAAGAGCTCAAATTACGGGTTTTAAGCAAAGGGATGAAGAATCTTTGTATGAAGCTTGGGAGCGGTTCAAAGGAATTTGTCGCTCGTGTCCTCACCATGGACTTAGCGAGTGGTTCTTGGTACAACAATTTTTGAACGGTCTATATGAAGATTCAAGGAACATTCTCAACATGGGATCAAATGGAATGTTCACCGAAGTTGATGACAATCAAACTTGGAACAAAATTGAGGAAATGGCGGTCCATAACTCACAATATAGTAGACCTCGCAAGGCTACTAGAGGAGGAAAGCATGAAGTGGACTCCGTTACTCAATTGGGTGCTCAACTTAGTGCTCACATTGATACCATCAATTTGAAGTTTGAAAAGGCTATGGCTAGACTTGAAGAAGTCTCAAAATCGCCAAAGCATCATGTTAATGCCATGACGGCATCTTCATCAATCCCAAGTGGGATATGTGAGAATTGTGGAACTTTGGGACATGACCCAAGTGAATGTAGGGGAACAAATGAACAAGTGAATGCTTTTCAAGCATACAAGAGTGGTACCCCTTATTCCAACTATTATAATGAAAACACCAATTTCCATCCAAATCTCTCATACAAAAGCCAAAATGTTCAAAACCCTCAAACAACATACACCCCACCTCCCATGAGGAACCAAAATCAAAGACCCTTTTTCAACCAAAACCAAGGTTACCAAAATCAATCTCCATACAATCAATAAAATGACCAAGGTTTTGATGTTCAAAAAGCGGTCATTCAAATGCAAAAGAATCAACAAGAATTTTTCACTCAAATGCAAAAGGATAGTCAAGCAAAGGAAACCACCATCAACAACATCCTAGCTCACACCAAAATGTTGGAAACCCAATTGATTCAACTAGCATCTTCATGCTCACAAAGACAAAAGGGGCAATTACCACCTCAAAGTAATCCCCCAAGACATGAAACGGTTAGTGCATTCACTTGAGAAGTGGTACAAGGTATGAAGCACCGAAGAAGCAAGTTGAGGATAAAGTTGTGGAAGCAAGTGACAAGGAAGAAATTGTGCAAAACTCCAAAGATGGAGAATCATCTAAAGAAGAAATTTCAAAGAAAAATGAAGACAAGGCCAAGGAGAAGGAGCCCATTGTGATTAGACTTCCTTTTCCAAGTCGTCAAGCCAAGCCCAAATTTGATGACCAACTTGGAAAATTTATGGAAATTGTGAAAAATTTGGAAGTCTCAATTCCTTTCACGGAATTAATCAATCACGTGCCGGCCTATGCGAAATACATGAAAGACATCCTCACAAAGAAGAAGTCGATACGGAAACTTGAGACTATCGCCTTCACTAAGGTGAGTAGTGCAATACTTCAAGGGAGTTCACCTCCAAAACTCAAGGATCCGGGAAGCTTCTCAATACCGTGTACCATTGGCGACACCACGATCAACAAAGCCTTATGTGATCTAGGGGCTAGTGTGAGTGTTATGCCGTACTCGGTGAGTAAAAGGTTGGGGATGGGAGAGCTTAAATGCACCAATATCACACTCCAAATGCCGATAGATCAACGAAGACACCATTAGGAATATGGGAAGATGTTCCCGTACGAATTGGGAAATTTTTCATCCCGGTGGACTTTGTAATTGTTGATATGGAAGAAGATTCCAACATTCCAATCATTCTAGGAAGACCTTTCTTACACACCGCGGGTGCGGTGATTGATGTGAAACATGGAGAGCTTACTCTAGAAGTGGGAGATGAGAGTATAACTTTCAATCTTGACAAGACTATGAGAGCTCCCCGTTTGCATGAATCATGTTTTATGATTGATCATTATAGCCGGAAGGATGATAGGAGGAAGTCGGAACTCCAATGGAAGAAGAAAATTGAAGATGCTCCATTCAAAGAGCAAGTGAATTGTAACAAAGAGAGCTTGAAAAGCTCACCAAAGTCAAGCAATGAAGAAGATGGCCCCATTGGCCAAGACAAGATAATGGGAGAGTTGTCTCTATGAACTCAAGAGATCTTTAGTGATCAAGTAGATGAAGTGTGTGGTCTTTGGGACGATGAATTTGAAGGGATTTTCAATCCTTATATTGGTAATGCTATCTATCAAGACCGACAACAAGGGCAAAGATCTATTGAAGATCTTTATCACGACAATGAACAAGCTTTTGATTACTTCTTCAAGGTGTTGAGCAACATCAACAACACCTTGGACATGCCCCCATGACATCTTACTAAGGATGAGAGTTTGGTGGAGTCCTCCCTAAACCACCATTTGTAAATATTTCTAACTCCCTAACTCGCATTTTAATTCTCATATTGCATTTTTGTCATTTTTGGATTTTTTATGCCTTGATCAAGATAATTATCATGTTTGAGAGAAGTGAGGGAGGGACTAATAATTTCAATTGATGTGTAGTGCTTTAGCTTAGTGTGGGGATAGCAATTGCCTAGGTTATCCATGCCTTAGTAGTGCTCCCACAATGAAGAACACGAAATTTTGAAGAATGAAAAATGACAAGGGATATGCAAGTACACGGATGGATCTGAATCCGGGTAAAAGGGGAAGAATCCGAGCGTTTTCAAGGGAAGACGCCCGTCTTTAGGCAACCCGGGCGTCTTGGTCCGAATCCGCCCGTCCTTCATAGACTGTTAGCAAATCCGGGCGTCCTGCAAAGAATCCGCCCGTCCTCAGAAAGACGCCCGTCTGCAAGAGAAGACGCCCGTCTTTTTGGCTGAGAAAAACAAGATAAATCCCTGGAAAGGAATCCGCCCATCTTCACTGAAAGACGCCCGTCCCGCAGTTACAAATTCGTGCGTCTTTGCTAGAATCCGCCCGTCTTTAGGCGAGGATTTCTCAACCTAGAACAGACAGAATCCGGGCGTCCCGAAGGAAATCCGCCCGTCTTCCCCCTGCATTTCAAAATTTTCGGGTCTTTTATAAACCCCCTCCCACATTCATTTCTTCATTCCTTCATTCAAAACACTACCCATAAACCCCAAAAACTCAAAACCCTCATCCTCTCCATCACAAAAACAAGATTTCCTCAACCACATTCATCAAAATCAAATCAAAACATCCTTCTAACAAAAATTAATCACTCCTCTTTCAACAAAAATCAAACCAAGCAACAAAATCTTCAACCTTTGAGTCGATTTTTGAATTTATAAAGGCAAAGCCTTTCATCTTGAAATCGATTTGGGTACACTTGGAAATTGAAGATTTTCACTCTTTTCTTGGTTCAAGCATCAATGGCAAGGACAAAAGGAGCAACAAAGGCACCAAAGACAAAGGCACTCTCAACAAGACAAAAGAGTTTTCAAGCAAAGAAAGCCTCATTGGCTATGGTGGTAGCTAGCTCAAACTTGGAAGTACAACAAGAACAACCTCCCTTAGAAGCAACAACTTCAACTACTCCGGAAATTGCTCAACTTTCGAACTATCCGGAGGTAATTTTCATTTCCAAATCCCATAGGGACACTTTTGCCAAGTATGCTAGAAAATCCTTTCTATCCACCAAGTTTATTTGTGAAGATGCCTTAGATAAGTTGGGTGTCCTTGAGCAAACTAGAGCCTTCTTTAAAGCCATGGGGTTGGAAAAATTGTTTACAACAAAAGAATTGACATACCCCTCCCTTACCTTAGAATTCTTGAGTTCTTTGAAAGTCAATAAGGTAGAGACCATGGAAAACATCGAGTTCCGCCTAGCTAATGTTAGTAGGCGCATCTCCTTTGAGGAAATGGGTAAAGCATTGGGTCTTGATGATTCACATAGTTATTTCAAGAATGTTGGCAAGTATGACCCCGCTCCTCTTTGGGAGGCGATTTCCGGAAGGAAATTTGAGAACTATCATGCTAGTCGCGCTCTATTAGTCCACCATCCGAGCATTAGAGTGTGGCACAAGGTCATAGGAAACATCATCATTGCAAGAAAAGACACCAACCACTTTACCAAGCTCGATTTTGTTCTTCTTGAGTCGGCCTTGAACATTGGAAGGGAATTCACCAAGCCTTTAAACTCTCTAAGGCTTTTGGTGGATAGATGGCTAAATGTTGATTGTGGGAAGCAAGGCACTACCGTTATTGTGAATGGAGGTCTAGTCACTCTTTTGGCTAAATACTTTGATCCGAACTTCAATAAGGATAGCAAGTATGTGGCGAAAAAGGGTGGTCATCTAATTGATATTGATACTATGATAAACAAATACAAGTGGGTCTCTCATAACCCTCTTGACACCAAGTATGGGTGGCTCACTAGTGAGGCTAGATCTTTTACTTTGCCTTCGAAGATTTGTCATTTAAGTGTCCACCGGACCAACTATCTCCTTCCCCTTTCAAAAGAGGTCGAGTACATCATCAAACAACAAAAGGGTGAAATTGAAATGCCCTCCTCTTCCATTATCACACCACCCTATACTTTCGTGTACCAAGAGTTCAAACCGGAAGGTGTTGAAGCAAGCAAAGATTATATGACTCTTCTTATGCAAGAGATGCACAAGTAAGCTTTTAAGGATCGGGAAGATGCTTACTTAGCCCAATATCCACCCCTCCTTCATTTAGCTAGGGAAGGACTCCTTGATCCTTCATGTCCTTTGCCTAGTTGGGTGGATAGGGAAGTCTTCTTTCCGAGTGCATCTAGGGATGAGAGTCCGGGTGACGATGAGGTTGTTGGTGATGCGGTTGAAAAGGATGATGATAATGAAGAGGCTAGTGAAGAAGAAGAAGAAGAGGATGATGAACAAAGTGAACAAGGAAGTGGTGATGAGTCCACTTCTATTGAGGAAGATGATGATAGTGATGATATGATGGAGGATTAGCAAGCTTTGGAGGCTCCTACCCTCTTGAGGTTTGTCTATCTCTCTCTTTGTTTTATTTATTTATCTTGATCATGATTGGAGTAGTCCTAGCAACATAGATGACTAACACCTCGGCCCCATTGAGGTGTTCTTATTTTATTGTTCCCACTTTTGAAAATCCAAAATGACAAATTTAGTTTCATGCATTGCATTGTGTGTGCATGAACTACACCCAACCTTAGGACATTAGAAATAATGTCTAACTCGGTTTGGGGAAGTACATACATACACAACGGGAGGTAATCTAAATTATCCTCTCCGTCATAAACAAAAACCCATGCATTATGTAGTGTAGATTAGTGTAGCTTGCATTTAGTGTAGAATTCATGCATCATGCTTGCATGATTTCCCATCATTTTGGCCATTGAGGACAATGCCCATATTAGTGTGGGGATGGGGAATTCTAACTTAACTTCTATTCAAAAATCCAAAAAAATTGAAAATTTCAAAAAACCATAAAAATGTGAAAAATTGAAAAACCAAAAACAAGTTCATTTCCTTTGTAGTGTAGTCATGTATATATTGTTGTATATATTGTGTTTATTTTACCCTTGTTCACATTGATCGACTACGCCACATCCGAGGCATGAGGAATATGAAGACCGCATGGTATGATCTTTCCAATCTCCCTTTTCCTCTCTATGTTAATGACTATGTGGCTTTATTTTGATTGATGCGGTACAACAATGTGAACTTAGGACTTGCATTTAGTTTATATGTCATATTAGTTGGTAGAATCATTTGCATTAGAATGTTTATATGTTAGTTGCATCATGGCATGTAGTTTGCATGTTAGAAAAATTTTGTGAAACCGTCTACTTGGGAAGCTTGACAAGTGTATATAGGCCCTAGTAGATGTTTTTTCTTCTTAAGACTTTGCTTGTTAGAATACTTGTAAAACACCCTAGGATGTGTCATGCTAGTATCCTTTGACCCATGGATTAAGGCCTAGTCAAGAGTACCTTGTGGTGTGATAACTCCTTGGCTACCGTTTATTCCAAGGTGACCCTTGAAACCATGCATCCATCCATCATCCATGTTCTACCACATTTTTGTCATCAAAGGGAATGGGCACAAAAAGAAATCAATTTGAGTTCAATGAAATGAAAAGTGAAAGAAAATTTGCAAAAATGCATCAAATGAAAAGAGGAGCAAAAAATAGAACTCCTATGCTTCAAATATAAGCCACCCTCACTACATATGGGGTGACTTTGAAAATGTTCAAAAGAAATGCAAAGAAAAGTTGAAAGTTGTCAAGTGTTAAATTGCCAAAAATAAAAAAGAAATGGCAAGAAAGTGTTCTCAAATGTTATATGCCACATGAAATTGGGGGGAAAAACAAAAATGAAAGCAAACTCCCAAAGTGAAACTCAAATTCTATCGATCCCTTTATCCATCGTATCCATTTTTGTGCATGGTAGAGAGGGGACGACCCTTCTTCTTGTCTAAGCAAGAGGGGGAATTCCACGATCCTCCAGTGTTTCTAACACCATCGGGAGTTTACTCTTGACAAAATCATTTAACGATTGAGGACAAAGATACCCTAGCTTGACACAATTTGGAGGTGATTTATTGGTATCCTTCTAGGCTTAGTAGTTTGAAGAAATTGCATCTATGAAGGAGTGTGTACCCTTGAATTGCTTCCCTTGTAGATAATTCCGCCACTTAGATGAGGAAAGTGGCTATTCTTTTGTAGATGCATCCATTATTTGTTTTTGTGTGCTTAATGTTCGGATGTGTCGCCATTTTGGTAAGACCCACCTTGCCTTGCAAGAAAGCATCCTACCTCATGGTTGTCTTGTTGTGAGTTGAAGGGGCGGAGTGAGACCCGCTAATTGTCTCACATCGGCTATGTTATTAGGTTAGTTTAAAATAATGGTCCTAGTCTTTGTCACCTCTTTACTCGGGACGAGCAAATGTTCGGTTTGGGGATATTTGATGTGACCATAATTAGAGCATATTTAGTCCCCGAATTAGCCTTGTTCCCATGCTTTTTAGTGCATATTTGGGTCATTTATTGTCTTTAGTTCTTCGTTTTGCATATTATTTGAGGTTTTGTGTCCTTGGTAGGAAAGGAGTGCAAACCTTGCATTTTCATGGCAAAACGAGACTAAATTGATTGAATTCAATGACCAAGCATCAAGGAGAGACAAGATTAGAAGGTCTTTGTACATACTATAGTAGATGGGCAATGATGAGAAAAGATCCTTGCATCCCCGAGGAAATCCCCAAGGATTTTATGAAGAAAAGAAGAAGAAAGCACGCTGCATGACAATCCGTGCGTCTTCTCAAGAAGACGCCCGTCCACCAAGCCACAATCCGTGCGTCTTCCTTACAAGACGCCCGAGCAGCAGCAACCAGAAGACGCCCGTCTTCTCCCAAAGACGCTCGGGCAGCAACTCACGAATCCGGCCGTCCCGTGCCTAAGACGCACGGATTCCAAGGCAACACAACTTCGTTTTTCAAGCTTCAAAGAAAGATGCCCATCCTTCAAAAAATACCGGCGTTTCCCTAAGTAGGGACTTAATCGTCATTTAAGCCCTTAGTTAATCCTAATTCCTACACCTAATCCCCACTATAAATACCCCATTAGTCTAATTAGAAGAGTATGTTCTTCTTATCAATTCTTAGAGTAGTTAATATCAATCAAATCTCTCTTTAGTTTTGTAATCAACAATTAATCAAGTTTTAATACAAGTTTTATTTCCTTAATCTCTCTTTTGTTCATCCTTTATTTTGGGTAATTGAAAATTATTTGGGTTATTATTGGGAGATTGACAACCTCTCAATCAAGCATCAAGTACTTCTTTTATTCTTTGCTTTATTATTGGAATCATTAGTAGGTATAATTCTCTTAATCCCTTTTTAATTATTTCCTAATTACTTTCATTTGTTCATCATGTTTCACTTTGTTGGTATGATTGACAACCTTACTAGCATGTTCAACATGATAATGAGTGAGTAGTCACCTAGCTAGGGTTAATGGGTAATTAGGGGAAACCAACATGGGGAATGATTCATGCTTAAATTAATATGCTTTCATGGTTTATTTGCTTGCTTGTTATGATCTCAACTCATGCACATGTTTGATGAAATGCGAGCCTATGAATCCTTACATTTTTTACCCATCACCTATCTTTTCAATGAGACTTGTAAGACATAAACCAACTCGAGTCTCATTAGACCATGCATGTTGTTGAGTAGGGAAGACTAAGTTGACTTGTAGGTGTTGTACAATCTAATCGATTCGGCTCTGGGACCCAAACTTTCCTAGGGTTGTAAGATATAACCCAACTCAATCCATCACAACAATAATTGCTTGCTTATAATTTGAGAACATGTTTGTATGATCAATTCCCATGAATCCCCTATGACCCCATGATACCCTAGTGCT
>NC_133532.1:100335719-100395376 GCF_048544455.1 Silene latifolia | reverse complement strand
CTAGTCTTACTCACGTAATCAGGTTTTAGGTTCTTGACAGGTCAAAGTCATTAGTCCTTGACCATAATAAGTCCATGAAACAATGAAAGCTAATTGATTGATTGATTCCTGAGTTGAAACAAGTGAGGGAGGGAGATTAAAGATGGAGATAGTAACAGTAGTAGGATCATTGATTCTGGGTGTTTTATTACTATTTCTCTTTATTATCCCAACATTTACCAATTCCAGTTATTTTTCCAACTCTTTTTCTCCTATCTATTCTTAATTATTTCATATGATTTGTTAATTGAATTATGATAACTTCTTGTTAATTTGCAGGTCAATCTAAAACTGGACATTCCAATCAAACCACCAAATCTGCTGTTAAGGTACTATTTTACTATTTTTTTAATCTTTTTTTAATCTCCTATGTACTTGTATATATTATTGGGTTGATTGAAATTATAGTTTCATATTTAGTTTGAGCTCTGTTATGAGGAGTGGCTTGTTTGTCGCGAGATAGTAAATTAATGAATTAGTGAGCTTTTTAGGATGGTTTCTGCATTGCATTATTTTATTGGATTTCAACCGTACTTTGACACATTTTACTTCATGATTTAAGAAGATGTAATCATTCTTTCTACCATGGTTTTGGAATTCTTAAAGGATCAAAAGTATGTGATGATATATTGATATTCATTGAGCATTGAAATTGAAATTGTTATTAAATCATCTGATTTGTGATTTTGGGTTAATTGTAGACTGGTGGTAGAGTTTTCATGTTTCTGTTCTAAGAGATTACCTAATTTCACCTGTTAAATTCACTTAATAATGTGAGTTTTATGAGATGGAAGACGGTGCTTATCTTCTTTGTTTCTTGCTACAAGGCTCCCCAAAAGTACACAGCTACGGAAGTCTCATCGCACAACAAAAGAACTGATTGTTGGGTCATCATCAAAGATAAGGTTACTTGTAGTTTTTTTTCTTCCCTTTTTGTTTTATTCTCCGTCTTGCAATTCCGATGCATTCATTACAAATCCCTTTGTATTTTCTCTCTTTGAATTGTTTCTCTTCTTCCTTTATCGTTTTGCTACCTCATAGGTTTATGATGTAACTTCATATGTGGAGGAACATCCTGGTGGTGATGCTATCTTAACAAATGCGGGGGGTGATTCAACTGAAGGGTTTTATGGGTATGTCCCTTCTATGTTTTCCTTGCTGAAATATATTCTTTATGTCTGTTTGAAACTTCTACTAGTCTATGCCATGGGAATTATAATGCTCCTCGTGTGTTGTGGATTTTCAGACAGCTCATTACCTTATTTCCCGTTATATCACCATTATCACGTCTCTGAGAACATCACAGATATATAGCCGCATCAACCAGCACTTAAAGCGTGTAGCCATTCCTTAAACCGATATTTCCACGACATAATCTTCTATGCTAACATTATTAAATAGCCTAGGAATACGATCTCCTTATAAAGGGACACTAGCCTTGGTCTCCAAGGCATATGATATTTCTTAAACCTTGTACATAAGATGCAACTAGCAACACGCACACTATTATGTAGTTTCTATGTTGTTTTTTTCATGGCCTTCTAGTAATCCAATATTGATCTGATTTTAAAAGGATCATTATTTTGTTTTATTTTGGAAATGAGGCAAGGGCTGATTCACAGAGAATAGGAGCCAAATGTGTCGTGGGTGTGATGTCATCGATTGACAATGGTAGCCTTGTTATGTCAATGGTGCGTTTCAGTGAGCATAGCCAAAGTCAAAAACTATATGTTTGCGCCATCAAACATAAATCGATCATGTTGTTGGAGCAAACATAAATAAATATATGAAACAGTATGCACAATCAAACTCGACCGTGGATTTGATTGAACTCTGATTAACCCTTGAGTTTAATCTATGAATCTCAATTACAATCGGAAATTCAAAGAACCAAGTTCTTTATGCTTCAAAGAGAAGTTCATGCATGAATCTAAAATTTTTGTATTCATTCATGCTGTTGTGCCAAGGAAATATGATCTCCGAGGTCTACTAGTTATGCTAATGATGATACACTAGAGCCTATACTCTGTCTTTTACAACATGGCCTATAAAGTAGCCCAATTATTACAGCCACACTGTACTTTCTAGACATATGAGATTAGGGCCATGTACTTTCTAGAGCCTATACTCTGACTTGCCGAGCGATTAGGGATATATGCACTTAGACCATCCTTGTCCGTATTTATTTCTAGGGTCAATCAATGAGTGTCAGTGTCTATCGCTATTCGCTGACATGGGTCCTTGGAAAGACATCGTCTCATGTTGATGTCAGCTAAATGAAAGATTTACACTTGTCCTACGGTACTCGTGGATCAAGAATAGACGTGTGATCTTCAATGAAACGATGGTTCTTATAGAGCCTCAACCGTCATATGCAAAAGAATTTGCTTCATGAACATGACTTCCATGTTGCCTTCTCAAGCCATAGAACACGACCATACCTAACCTAACCTACTATGTGAAGCCCTTAGTAGTCGCTGGCAATGGAGAATATGACAAAAGTTATAAGGATTTGTGGAGGTTCTTTGAGCATTCAAACGTAGTCCATTTCGCGCGAGCCATATCATTTTAGAAAGCAACGACTTTGACCTAATCAGTGTTTTTGGAATTAATCAAAGATAATAATTTACAGTTTGGGTTCTGCAGTGCTGTCTAGCAGAAGCGTGTTCAGCAATTACAGTTTTCATAGGTCATCTTTGAAAGGGTGAAATGATTCGTTTTGGGTGAAAATTGTGTCATTTAAAGCCCAATAAGTACTCTTTCTACTGGTGCCAATTTCGTTCAAAGGCAAAGAACAATATGAACTCCGCAACCGTTCCGTATGATGGGCCTCGATGAAAAATTTGGAGCACCACTAAATAATTAGTTTAGGCTTAAGTAATATTCTGTTAAGTCTAGGAAGTAGTACAAATCAAAAGTCTACACTCTAGGGTGTCATCATTTGCCTAACTAGTACTCCGTACGTTTTAGAGTGCACGGTTAAATGTTAATATTATGATGTAAGATAATATTATGATTTAATATGATGTCATATGCCCAAGGCTATTGTAAGATAACATGATTGAATACAAAAATTTCGGGTTTTTCTCTTTTCGCAAAGTTCATGCGTGAACTCTTTAATCATAAAGGAATTTGGTTCTTTCTTGAATTTCCGATTGCAATTGAGATTCAAAGATTAAATTGGAGTGAGGTAGTTCAAAATTAATCACATTTCAATCAAATCCAAGATCGCATTCCATTGTCCATATCATTTCATTTTTATTTATTTTTGTTCCATCAACATAAAAAACACAAAATATAAAAACAACCCAGTTCGGTTCCTCGATATTATTGACGCATACTGTTCATGCGTTACTAGTGACACGTACTGTTCAGCATCACTGTTGACTCCCCACAAAACAAAGCCGATCCAAAATTTTTGTAGGACTTCCGCCCTCACATTAAATATATATTGTTTCTTAAGTGCACCTTGTATATAAGGTGGAGCTAGCAAACCGCAGTGTTATGTAGTTTCAATATTGCCTTCCTTTTTCCCTTGAGATCCAATATCAATATAAAACACTCCCTAGTTCCTACATACTAGACATATTCTAATCTATTACATGTAGTCTTATACAATATTTACTTCGAAGATCCCATATTATTTGGAAAAAAAAGCTCACGTTCACCTCGCCTCCTTTGATAATAAAAAATGAGCATCTTTTTGTTAGCCAACCCAACTCTGTTTGGGAATAAGGCTTTGTTGTTATTGGTGGTAAAATAATGGTCAATGTTACAAATTTGCTTGTGGTTGATATGCACTATCATCAATAACTCCGCTGTTTTGGAGGTACATCTGCTAGTCTTTCACATAAGATCGTCATTTTAAAGTTACCTTATTGTTGTTTTTTCCTTGAAAATTCTTGTTCCTAAGTTGATGCACTACATATAAATCCGAGTAGCATTTTCTTGTACTTGACTGAATATGATCTTTGTGCATGACAGGCCACAACATGGAACACGGGTCTTTGACATAATTGATGATTTCTGCATTGGAGAGCTGGAGCAGTAACTACTGAACCACGACTCACAATAGTTCATTTTACTTGTGCCGAATGATCAAATTTGTGGTCAATTGTTGTTTGGGTATAAAGTTGTCTCAATGGATGCTTGCAAAAAAAGCGTGGAGACTAACTTGTACCAAATAGAAGAAGTTCATTTCCTGGACATAGATCCTCCTGATTTCAGAGTTTGCTTCCAACTTCATTGATGAATGGCCTTGTTAGTTTTTATTAGGATGAACATGAATTTTATCCGTCTAAAATCGATGATTATGTTGAGAATTGAGATGCAACTACTTCTCTACATGTTCTGATATTAACTCGTGCTAGGAACTACTGTTCAGATAACTTCTTGTCGCTGTTTAATGTAAACCTCTTGTGTGATGAATCATCTGTATTCTAGTGTACTGTTGAGCAATTTTGATAGTTTCTTTTGAGAACCGTATGTTCGAACATCCCAAGGATCAACATTCTACCAAAGTAAGTATATACATGCTCTTGTCCGAAATCAGTACTCAAATCCTTAGCACCCAAAATAAAATACATGCAAAACAACTATTTCTATCACACCCTATAAACTGAATCATTTGTTCTTTACACTGTTAGAACTGAAACCATTTGGCATACATTACAAAAAATCAGCTCATAGCTGAAGCCCCCAAAATCATTGAAGAATACAAAAATTGGACTCTAGGGCATGAATTAAATCAAGTAATCAAGTAATGAAGAATAAGCAAATAGACATGTCCGCATATCCGCTAAAATTTGCTTCCAAGTCCCTGCTGTCCAGAATTGCAATTTGCATCCTGACGTTAGTATTAAGGATCCTACATATCATACTTCTTGGGCTGCCACCACTGATCTACCATTGCTACTAATGAATTAATGAGTGAAGTTTTTGGTGGAGATCCTCGTTTCCCGTACAAATTCTTTCCGCTAAGATCTGTATATTTTGGGCCAATGTTTTTCCCTCGATCAATCTGCACAAAAGATAGCTTAAGCTTTAAGCAACATGTTTTTGACAGTTTGTGAAAATTTTAATCGATAAAAAATCATTGGATCTCACCATACCATCAACAAACTTCTCATATTTAGAAAAAGGAAAAAGAAAACAAAAAGAGAATTTCTCATACCACAGAGCATGGAGAAAATGGCTAAAGTTTAGAGGAGAAATGTCTACACTAACCAGATTGAAACTCCCTCCGGTTCACTCAATTATCCCATTTGCTAATTTTTGTGAGATTTTGAACAATGGGTTTAATAGAGTTTAGTAGAGTAATATACAAAGTTTCACTTCCCGGTATTAGTGGAGTTCTGATAAAAGGGGCAGGTCAGATTTGGTATAATTGACAATAATTGACAATTACATGTAGAGTTTCACTTTTTCGGTTATTGTCTAGTCAAAATTTCCACAACTGGAAATGTTGTGAATTGGTTTAAATGGCCCAAATAAAAGGAGTATGTAACAACCACACACCACAGGAAGTCAGCAAAGAAAGAGAACAAAAGGTGATTCAAAACTCAAATCCGTGACAATGCCACCACAGGACTGCGTCACTCACTCATTCTACATCTCTCTACTCACATAAGAGAGACTGCTACTGATTGTCACCTTGCTTTTCATAATAGGAAAAAAGAATCACTTGGGAACCTTAATATTAAAGTTAGAAAGTGAACGAACGTAATGAATGGTACTTGGTAGCTTAGTTTGAGAAGGCGCAATGAGGCAATGGACTTCCAAGGCGACGAGGCACAAGGCAAGGCGCATTGATTATCAAACGAACATTAATATTTTAGAATAATTTTTTGTGTCACAATAGTCCTCTTTTTATTTTTAAAGAGGGCTAGCATGAATTTATAAGCGGAAATTTAGCATTAAGGGGAGAAGAGAGGGTGAAAAATGTGAAATAAAAGAATTTGGGAAAAAAGAAATATAGGGTTTCATAGTAAAGCGTCTCAAGTGCGCTGCGGGTACGCCTCACTAGTTGGGGCATGCGCCAAGGCGATTTGGCAGGCGCCTAGGCCTGCCTCAGGCGCTTTTTTTAAACTAAGCTTGGTAGAGGGGCGAGGGACAAGGGGTGATCATCAAACAAATTGCCCATGTTGTCTGTGAGAAGGGGGATGTAAAGGGAATTCTGAAGATGTCGTTGCACATTTCAGAAGTTTTCTTTGCACCCCTTTCACGAAATTTGGAGCAAGTGCTTAAAAAGTGGAAAGGGAAAAAAAAGTGCGAGATTAGCAAACAAATTGGAAGGTAATGAATTTCCGTTCTTTGAATAAGAACGAAAATTAAGAGTTCTAACGAAGTCTTTAGACGAGGCACTGGACTACAAACAAGTTTTTTGATCAAGAAACATAATTACCACTTACTTACAAGGGAAAGTTGGTATACCTTGTAAATCTTTCCATTCTTCAGGTAATATCTAATGCCAGACCAATTGATAGATAGTGAGAAGTGAGATCGAAATGCAGAAACGGTGTATAAGAAGTTATCCACAAGCATTGCCACAAACACCTGCAAGCCATGCCATTCAAATCATATACCTAGTGGTTAAACACATCATCTGCACAAATAAAGAGCATGACAATAATGCAGGACAAAACCTGAGAAAGTTCAGTAATCATGTAATACTCAAATAAGTAGTTGATCTTCACTTATCACTTTTGAATTATGATAAACAAACATAGATTCATGTAAATGAGCTTACGCAGGACAGTTTCCATTAATACAGGGGACACCAAAGCACCAAATCGCAAAAGCATTTGAAACTAAAATGATGAAAGAAGGGAAAAAAGTAAAAGAAACAAAGGAAAAAAAAAAAAAAAAAGAGGTTTTAAAAAAAAATCATTGAGATAACATACGAGAAAAAAGCATAAAAATAAGGACAACAACCAGAAAAAAACAAATGAATTGTGACTTTTGGAAAAACTTCTGCTAACAAGTGTAATAAAATTCATTTAAACATTGAAAAGGAATAAAGGATAAACAAGAATGTATTCAAGCGCAGATAAAAAAAAGGTTTGAAACGAAGTAATTCTGAAAGAAAATACGTACAAGGCACCAATTATAGGTAGCAAGTGACAATGGAGGTGCTTCAGGAGATAGCATGTTGCACAAGTGAACTTCTATCCTTGTCAAGTTCCACATGGAAAGCAACTCAATAGCCGTGCAAGTAGCTAGACAACCAACGAGCAATAATCCTGCAAGTGAAAAATTGACATTACACAAGTATTGTACACAAATATAAGCAAAGTTTAAGATTCATCCAAAAACCAAAATCCCAAATATGTGATAACTGACAAGTACTGAAACATACTCCCTTTATCCCAATCATTTGTTTGCCTTTTTTATTCTTTGTGAGGGGTATTTTAATCAAAGGCAAGCAAATAATTGGGACGGAGGGAGTAGTTTTTAATCACATGACCCTGATATTTTCGGGAACTTAACGTCAATTTCACACATGGAAAAAAAACATTGATCGATAAATAATGTAAAAGTAAAATAAACCCAAAGCAAATACGACCACTATACAAATAATGCCACTAAAACGTAACCAGCCAAAATAATAAGATCAATATCGGAATTCGGAATATAAGCAAAACATCATCTAAAAACATTAAAATTCAAACAGTACCTCTAGACCAAATCCATAGATAATTATATTAGAAGACTAGTTATATTGCCTCACACACTCAAACCCAACTATTTATGTAAGTGTATCCCACAAATTCCGTAAAATATGTCTGTCTTAAGCAAAACCAACCGAAGCAATAATGCTAGAGTAACTACACCCAATTCCATGCCTTATTCTCTTTCAAAACCATGCAAGATACAAGGTATTTGTAATACCTTGCACAAGTTTGGAGTTACCAAACAACACTAAACAAGATTCAAAAATTCCAAACGTTCACTGGACTTCAATGCATGTACGTACCATTCACTGAAAACTTTGCCCCAAACATTGTCTCGCTTTTTGTTTGATGGAAATGTGCATATTGAGAACCAAAGTCCAAAACAATTCACCTTGGAACTTCAACAAAGTTAAGGTTTGGACCCAATATGTATGAATATGCGCAAACGAGTTCGCCATTCATTGTGGTTGAGTGAATTTGGCAACCCAGAAACTGCCATCATTAACTATTAATTTTCCTGGCAATTAGGATTACTTGTACACCCACAAGAAAGCATTTAACATGTACGACCTTCAGTCAAAATTGTCGAACTTGAAAATTTCTTTATCAAAGTTTATAGCGTCTTATATGTACCAAAACATTTGCAACCTTACTACATAAATACTCATCTCATTTATGTTGTTCCCATTTGACTTTACTCTTGATCTTAATATTTCTCACGATATAGACTACCTACAACTTTTCAAAAAGATAATATGAAAATAGTGATTTTGACAAATCAAATCGAGAAAAATTTAACATCGTATCAACACTTATGTTTTGAGAAATTAATGTTCAAAGTTGAAATCATTTGACTACCAAAGTCAAATGTGATTGCAATGGAGGAAGTATAACTAGTATCTGTCACTTTGCATTTGCGAGCTACGCCGTAGTTCTTGAAGAAAAAGGCCCCATCATAATCTTGCAATTTCAGAAACATTTTGACTCGCAACTATACACACATAGGGATAAAGATATAGATTTCATGTCCTCCCAGGGTAATTCAGGATATGGTACGACCTGTGTCCTACATCCTGCCTCCTGTTACTTTCCCTAATATGCCCCCACTAAAACCAACCAAAAGCATCCCTGCTGTCCATTTTCTTTAAAGCAACTTATTCACAATGAATTATCACAAGATTCACAACCCAGGCTCACAGACAAGTATTGCCATCATTAAGTTGATTAATCCTACTTGCACATTGCTCCTTGGTAATTGAAATGTGAAACGATCATCAAAATCACGCTTCACCGGATCCATACGTCTTGATTACAACTAGAAATCATAAGGACCTACCTAATAAGAGAAGAAAACTAGCTCACCACCAAAATTAAGAGCTTCCACCTGTCCACTAGAAACCATTCGAAGAGCTGCTGCAACATGGATCACAGCCATAACATATGGTGCAACAAATCCCCATGAGAGATAGCAGTGGACAGAAAACAATGCACGATTCATGATCCAATTAACCTTTGAAACATATGATTCCAAAACAAAAGTTTGTTTCCTCAAGTAGTTCCAATACCTACAAAGTTTGATGCCAAGGATAGCAAGATGTAAACATACAGATAATTTATTTAAACCAATAGCGACGCCATGATTATAACAAACCTTGAGAAATTCAAATCACTGGCGAGTGGATGAGGAAAGACAGCAACTGGGGGAGATGTTATAAGTTTTTTATGAGCTCCTGAAAGAGAGTGCATAAATCAGTACCAAATACACACCGTTAAACAACTATACAAGGATGCACCAACATTGGATAAAATGTTTACAAAATTTCATAGAAACTACTAACATAGCCAGATCGCCAAAAAGTGAAATTATCAATTTACGTTTCATGCAAAATATGCATGCATTAAATAAACAACTTACAAGCTAACAAAGTTCAAATCAATCAAATAAACAACCACCTTCAAGAAATTAAAGAGAGAGTTCAGGATGGAGATAAAAGAAGTATACAGTTGCATGCAGAAGAGTTTCGCGTATTAAAAATAGGTAATTAAGATAAGCTGGCTATTCAGACAAGCATCACCTACAGTACATACTTAGATAAAGGCATTCATCAAAAAAATAAATCAAATTTTGACATCTCAGCTAGATGGAGCAATTTGACAAGATTGCCAGTCATCATTGAACTCTTGGCGGGTATGAGCAGATTTTAATGTGTATCAAGTACATCTAATAGCAAAGTAATGAGTCATGAATACATTTCCATGTGATTTAAACAATGCCCATAAAATTAGAGTAGAACAGAGAATATGATAAGGTGAATAACAAATTCTACTACAGAGAACTTCGTTCTGTAAGTAATATGGTCTATAGATTGAAGAACGTCAAAAGGGTGTATGCTGTTTCCAATGTACAAAAAGACACCAAAGGGGGCACACCCATACACAACTTGCAGGTTGCAACAAGCAACAATCTTCAAAATCAAGGGGGAAAACAGAAATTGAAATCATCAATTTTGTATCAATAAATTACCAGCTATAGCTGCAAGTGTCATATCATCAGAATATCCACCATCTCGAAGTCCAGAGACCACACCATAATTGTCATTTCTGAAGTCATCTGCATGCATCTGAGAGTATATGAAATTAAGAAAAACGGGATTAACTGTGTATCTGCATCTCATTTAGAATGTTGCGGCTGCTGAATACTTACCATCATGCACCCTCCCCATAGAAAAAATGTTTTGCCACCAGTAGCAAATCCCATAGAGCAAGGCTGTAAGCAAAACCAAGAACATAAAAGTAACAGTATTTTCATGGAGAAAGAACTGCCTGATTATAAATGACACAAAAAAGAGAATAGGATTCAATAATAAATGGACCAGCTCATACCATGTGATATTCATATATACAATAGCTACCCAAGCTTCCAGAAGGCAAATCAAGCGGATATCCTGTTTGAATAAATATCTGCACACCATTGCCAATTAGCCAGTGAACAAAAGGAAGGAGATCATATGTAAATGACGACATATATGTCCATAGAAGTAGTTAACAGAAAGGGTGACTAATAGGCAAAAAAACAGAGTTCAAACTGATGATATTTATGCCACAGAATGGATTAATAATGTGTGACAAAGATATGGAACAATAGAAACAAATAAACATAATACAGACAAAAGAACAATCATACCTCAGGATTTTTTTCCATTTCAGCTGTGAGAGCACCTATTGTTCCTGGGTGAAGCCTAACATCGTCATCTAGGAAGAGTATATACTTGCTATCTTTATGCATTTTTTCTGCTCCAATCTGAGAGAGAGAAGAATACACATATAATACTAGTTAGTATCACCAGTCTAATTCATCGCGGCAACTAACAAATACAAATTGCACAAGAGTTTGTACGTAATTATTTTTAAATTTCTCTCAACTGCATATACCCACAACATATCTGTTTATTAACAGTGATTAGATGTTTAGATCCATAGCACTTGAGGAGTTATGTGTTGACTTTTTTTTCTACAAGAAGTAATAATGTGATCCTATGAATATCTCTCGGAGCTCTTCCAGCTAGTAACAGGGGAGGCTACATAGCTTTGTCTCAGAGAGGTCATTTCAGCATCAAGCTAGGGTAAAAAAACAGCTTACCAGCTGATTATGAATCTTCTGGCTGCAGGTAATTGAATAGCCTGCTACAATAACCTTAGCATCAACTTCATCCTGCCAACTTAAGTAAAATAGTTACTACAGAAAACAAATGATCGAAAGAATTTTCAGGACCAAGAACAAGATGTAAGGCATGTACGTTGCATCAATTGGATGTGTCCCCTTTCCCACAACCTGTGTTACTTGGACTAGGGTACGGGTGTTGGAGAACGTGTACTTATTCTAGTATTGAACTCAACATGACTTAAATTTTGAGAGACAGGAACTATGAACTAAAATGAGGTTGAACATGTGTGTACAGGTCTTCAAAACATAAATTTAGATAAAAATATTATATATATGAAATAGTGAAATGCAAAGATGATGAAACATAAGGCTTAAAACCACGAAAAATCATACTACATGCTTCGTATAATCGCTCCGTCTTATTCATTTGTTTACCTTTGATTAAAATATCCCTCACAAAGAATAAAAAAGTAAACAAATGATTGGGACGGAGAAGTATCATACTCTTCCTTTACTTTCCTCATGCAAGCCTTAATTTCCGCATCCACTAGAGTTAAATCGGTCAGTGTAGGATATGGATTCCAAACCAATATGCTATATCTACGAGTGTAGTGTCGAAAATTGGTAGGCCTTAAAAAAACAGAGTCGAAGCAACAAAGTCCAA
This sequence comes from Silene latifolia, assembly GCF_048544455.1. Classification (NCBI taxonomy): domain Eukaryota; kingdom Viridiplantae; phylum Streptophyta; class Magnoliopsida; order Caryophyllales; family Caryophyllaceae; genus Silene; species Silene latifolia. The sequence goes on along the minus strand of NC_133532.1, from coordinate 100,383,336 downwards.
CATCCAACCAGAAAAAGGAGTATGACTAGTCATTAAAATAATAAAAGCTAGAGGCTCCTAAAGTACAACAGCCACATTGACATTGTCACCTGAAATGGGCGAATTATGTAACCCCCATCATAAAGAACAAATCACTACATTATTATTATGTTTGAATCGCGATGAAACAAATCCAGATCAAGCAAATTCTAAGCTCCTAGCAATGCAGCCAAGGTGTTAAAGTTAAAATGAGACAACTTAAATAACAAGAGCTGGTACCTGAAATTCTTTCAAAAGCATAGATACAGCATGGTAAGCTGGGTCTTCAGTATTCTCCAATACAAAGAGAAACTCCACTGGACCACCATATAATGATGTAATCTACATATTGGCAATAAAAAAAATTATCTTAGCAAAAATGGTGAGAAACGTTCTATGGCTGCCAACGGAATATGGAAAACAAAACTAATAATAAGAACAGCTCAATCGCCAACAAAACCTAGCCTCCAAATAGTGGTAAGCCCCACAAAAGCTTTCTTAAACAACTAATATTATGCGAGATCTCTTATTTTCATTTATCAATACTCATTTTTTCGTGGGATTGTTATCAATATAATAAGTTTTAATCGACGGGGATTATCGTATTGTTTCGTAATACATCAAGTTAATGAACAGTTGAAGTTTTTATGATTTTGGAGCACAAGAGTTTATTTTGAATGTATTTTTACATTAATTTTCCTTTGTCTACTTCATTGTAACAATTATTAATGAGATGACAATTTCAAAAAAAAAGGCATGAACAGTTGAAGTTTTGCATTCATTAACCTTAGGAGTCTCACTCACCTGACTTCTCCAGTTATGCAAGTTGTGTTCCCCAAATCCTTTCAAAGGCATAACAACTGATACTCTTGGCAGATTGACCTGCTTAGAGTGTTCAAGCTCATTAATGTCATGACAAAGGAAAGCAAGGCTATTTCCGCATTTCATCTCATTCTTCATTTCCTTGATCTCTCTATTTCTGTATAAAGGACTAGTTGTTAAATAGCATTTTCAGATTGTTTTTTTTTTTTTTTTTTTTTTAAGAAAAAGGGGGAAAAAAGCATCCCTAGGGTCAGTTCAATATCTACGTGTAGGTCTCGTTACCTGACATAGGCTGCACACGCCCACCCAAAAGCTAGAATTAGACATATTAGACAACCCTGCAACAGAAGCAATGGAACTTAGCACCATCTACTGTGTCGCTTATTAAACCGAAACGCCATGCATGAGCGTAAGAAGGCAATGATTGAAAGGCAGGTAGTAATACAACCTCGAAGTTTAACCAAGCTCTAGGCAATCATGGTCATGAGCATTTCAATATAAAGGAGATGGTTAAGGAAATATCTCAAACCTAGAACTAATAACAAGACAAGCTGGAACAACTAAGAAATTACTCGTACAACACAATGGTGGACATTACACAAGGATCACGGGCGAAATCATTGCTAATGGGATGGAGGAGATATCACACTTCTACAGTTTCTCGCTGACATAAAAACAAGGAATTGGATGTACCACAACAAAATAAGAAATACATGTTCAAGAAAAGATGAACATACTCTGTATTTCTAAATCAAATATGCTCCATATGATGATGTTTTAACTCCCAACATTACATAAATGCCACAAGGCCCACAGCTATCCATCCGAATCAATCACATTGAGAAAATTAGATCAAATTCTTCTAAAAAATACAAACAGCCCAGCGCTTTAATTATCCTTAAAAAACTTGTCTTCAACAAATCTACATATTTTTCCACATACATCAAAGCGGAGGCTGTATTTGCAAAAAAAAACGCAGCGACAAAGCCCCCCCACCTAATGCCAGATTTTCTAAAACAAATCAGTGGTAAGGTTATTTAATGTTTGGGAACCTAGAATTGGAATTGAATTCTGTAATTGAGACATTTCAAAGCGTTTGGGAACTCCAAGAATTTGGAATTGGACTTAATTCCTCATCAATTCCAACCTAGTTAAGATTTGGGGCTCTCAAATTCTTACCATATACTTCCTCCATTCAACTCCACTCTACCACTTTACTTTTTCACATTTGCCAACGCGTACTTTACACGCTAAATATCATTAGCTACGTATTTGCAAAAATTATTAAAGTTGGATATTTTTAATGTACTCGTAAAAACAAACCAAACAAGATCCTACATGAATATATTTTCACTTATGTATTGAGAGAAAATTGAAATCGAATGTTTATTTATGAATAGTGTACAAAATAGAATATGGTAGAGTGGAGTTGAATGGAGGAAGTAGTAGTCATTTCAATTCCATCACTACTTACGTCTTTGTTTATGAAATCTCATCGCAATATTTTTATTTATGATATTTTTTCCGATCGCAATATTTTCCATGACAATATTTATTTTTTTCAAATAATTTTTTTTTTTATGACCTCGACCTATATCCGTCCCGTTGAATTCCAATTCCAATTCCATAGGTTTCCCAAACGAGTTTTTGTATTTGGAATTGGAATTGAGTTCAAACATTTTGATTTCTACAATTGAAATCATGACAATGAAATGAATTTTGAATTTCCAAACACTACCTTATTTCCTTGATTATCTTTGTTCTAGCATGTTACCACTTGCTTCTAAGCTTGTACAGTAATAATAAAATTACCAGAAAATTTATAACTCTCACCTTTACTAATTCCAGATTTTCAAAATTCTCACTTTTTCAAAAAACTTTGAAAACCCACCATTTTTGATGATTTCCTCTAAAACTCCTACCCAGAGACAAGCATCATATGCGTAAACTCTTAAAATTGATCAAACTTGCTAGCATCTCTTCAGCTAAATAACCTAATTCTAACTGCATTTACTAAACTTTAGTTCCTCTGTCCTAATCATTTGTTTATTTACGCGTATTTTAATCAAATGTAAACACAAATTGAATGCATTATAATAACCTAAAATAAATCAAAATTCGGCAAGAAAAACAGCTTAAAATGCGCAATCGAAGGACGAAATTCAAACAAATTTCAGCCGGCAACATAATTTAAACATTCTATTTAAAAAAAAAAAAACCTGGATCTGGATGAAGATAGCAAGGGGAGTAACGCAAGCTTGGGTTGCAGTAATCAGGAACATATCAATGGATTCCATTGCAGACATGGTGTTGCGCCAATAATATATAATATATTATTTTATTATTTTTCAAAAAACTTAATTTATTAATTATTAATAATAAAAAAGTGTGATAATGACGAAAGAATACCCAGTTAATTTATTATCTCTTCCTCTCAGATCGCCATTAACGAGAGGGAGAGACGAGGTGAGAGATAAACGAAGGGGAAGAAGAGAGTTGAGAAATTAATAAATGGAGACAAGGTGACTACCCAGTTCTCCCTTTATTTATTTACGCAATATTGAAATACAGATAATATTCAACATTTTTATTTTATTTTTGATAAATATTTATTCAAATTTTATACTCCAATTCTTTCAAAAAAAAAAAAAAATACTCCGTAATAGGTATTCTATTGCCGTATTATTCAATCCATCATAATCAATAACGGTCTATTATTGGCAATATTTCTCCTACGAACGACTGTATATCATCCCTCGAAAGTATGATCAATTTCGTATTTTTGGTTGTGAGTGCTTTGTTCTCCTTCAATCGAATGAACATACAAAATAAGTCAATCCAAAAGTAAAAATGTTGCTTCTCTCTCTAGTGTTCCAAAAGAAAACCCCCAAATATAACCTAATTTGATCCACCACTTTCACCCACCACCTCCAATCACCTGCGCTCCTTTACTGATCGGTCGTACGCCGGAGATGAGGTGGATTCTTAGCTCATCTCCGGCGGACGATTCACCCACCTTCTTTGTTTCCCCTCTTTGTCTACGGCTCACCACTACTCGGGAAGTGTGATTCCATTCTCGTCTCACCTTATGACTCGTTAATATGTTTGCTTCGTTTGATTGCTTTTGTATGCAGCCTGTGATCGCAACGCCTCCTGTGTCGGATATCCCGTCCCTCAGTACCATCGTCCTGTCACCGAAAACCGTGCGTGCAACCTAGGGGTGATCCCCCATTCCCCCCACCCCTAGTATGGACTTTTCTTGGCTCGTTGGTCTGTGTCGATGATCTTAGCTAGTCTGTTGGTCTACCGAAGTTGAGTCGTTGTTCCTTGAGGTGACGATTTGGGACTGAATTGGTGCCCCCCCCCCCCCCCCCTTCCCCCACCAATCGGCCCCATTTCATGTGTCACTTATGTCTCTCAGTGTTGTCCTCCTGTTTTGTCCTCTTGCATGTAAGGCGGTGGTTCTGGGAGGTGTCGTTAGGTGAAATGGGTGTCCTTTGTTAGATAATTAAAAGTACTAAATAGAGTAAATGTGATGATTATGCCGGGGAAGTATAGTATCAAGTGATTAGTAAAAGTTAAAACAGAAAAAGTTTTATGGGACGGTATGGGTGGGATACGTCAGGTTGTTTTGATGATTCATACAAAGTGTGATGTGTCGCTGTATTTGTCCCTTTGTTGTTTTAAAATGGCAAGGGATTATGTTGGTCCTTGTTTGCTGATTACTGTCAATTAGTGTGTGATTGACATTAGTTGTGGTGTTGAAGTCCGTTTTGCTGTCTTTAAGTTTCTTGTGTGTTTAAGGTCTGGTTAATAGGCTCCTTGGTCAGGTGTTTGCGCTCGGCTGTATCTTTTGGGACTGATATGGTGTTTCCCTCCCTTTCCCTACCTATCGACCCTTTATCCTTTGTCACTATTGTCTGTCGGTTTTCTGTGAGACTTAAGGGTGGTTATTGTATTCTTTCTTCCAGCTGTGGCGAGTATTTGATGGCTTGGGTTCCTGTTTGGGTTGAATCGTTAGGCTGTATCGATAGGAGCCTGGTGTGGAGTTTGGTTGGTCTTGCTGTGGTGGTTTTCTTATTCATTAAAGGACTTTGTTGGAATGTAAAGGGCTTAAATAACCCTCTTGCTCCGATGATTGCAAAGATTAGAGCGATTCTTTCCAGTACTTATTTTGATTTTCTGTTCTTAGCTGAAAAAAAAATATAATGTAGACTTAGTTGATCCTTGTAACACCCTCATATGGTTGGGACCCTTCCTCTAGGCAATTCCCGTCACATGAAGATGTCACAAACCTTGGTTTCCCAAGAGTGTAGTGCAAACAACAAGTAAAGAAGTACTTTAAATAACATAAATAGTTAAGTTGTAAAGTTAAGTGATCACAAGTTAAGGGATATGAAAAATCATCCCAATAGTACAACCAAATCGAAAAGAGTTTAAATGTCAAAAACTAAATAAGAACAAGTGGCGACAATGAGGTAGACCGCTCCCAAGCCCGCTAATTAAACATGTGCACATGTCGACATTGCTCCCCATATGGGCGGAAATCATCATATGGTTCATCACAGACATTCAAACTCGAGTGTTAGCCAATGATATGAATGTTCAATAATAAACAAGAGATGCAACTAACTTACTAATTTAATGAGGTATATAAACATGACAAGTATCCACTAAACTCATCTCCTCCAACCGTGACCGGGACACGCCCACGACGTCACCAAAACCACTAAGGTACTCGGAATACGTCCGTGATACCGGGCCCGAGTGCGACTCGAGTCCCCTGCCAAACGACATGCCTCACCGCATGAGTCCCTCCATAACCCAAGTACTAATGTGCACATTCCCTTGGAGTGGGAAGTTCCAAGGGAGACTTGAGCGGAAGACAGTTTCCCAACCACCTTCCGTCTCCAAAGCCATCATCAACATCCCCCAACAATCTCCAATGTCAATAATTCATCAACAACAAGAACAATTAACCAAACAAGCATGTCATTCAATTCATACAACAACCAATTCATGTTCATAACTTCATTAATTCATTTTCTCTTCCTTTAATTGCTTATTAACATGTTATAGTGCAAGATAATTAATACTAGATTCATTCACCATACTCATTATTCCCAAAATTATCATAAGACCATAATATGTATCAAACCCTAATTATCCAAAACATATTATAATGTAAATACTATGAGATAAATGTAATTAATGGTATTAAATGCACAATTAAACACTCATAACACCATAGCTAAGTAGGGAAACCCTGCCTTGAGCTTATTTCCACAATTCCACAAGCTAATCCCTAGAAATGCTCCTCAATGAAGCTTCCTACACATATTAATTATTATAATCAATACTACAATTTATTATAACAACATACTAACTAAACTCCTTGAATTCCTATAACATAATTAAGTATGGAGTAACTTACTAACTAAATAAAGTTGTTAAGACAAGAAAGAAGAGAAGAGGAAGTGTAGATCCACTTACAATAAAGGAGAAAGGCTAAGGAGGCAAGAACTATTCTATAGAAACTTAGGGTTTTTGAGAGGATTTGATGGTGGAGAGTTTAGAGAGAAGTTGGTGAAGTTAAAGAGTGGTGAATAGTGTTTAAGAGGGGTTTTGGTGTAGGAAATCTGCAATGATAGGGTTATGAAAGCGACATCTCACCAAACATTTCCCGTATAAAACTCACTCGAGCGGCACTCGGTCGAGTAGGAGCCCACTCGATCGAGTGGAGGCTCCACTCGGTTGAGTGGATGGTCACTCGATCGAGTGACCGACTTTCCAGGCTTTTCTGCCTACTGTATTGGAGTACTCGGTCCTCCACTTGGTCGAGGGGATCAGCACTCGGCCGAGTGGGTTCTTTATGAAAGATCATAGATCCTAATTAGACTCTCTAATTAAAAGTCAAATTATTTCATAATTTGTGTTTAGGTGATCTATGTAACATGCATGCAAATATGCAATATTAAAGCATTTTAATAAAAAGATGGAGGAAATCAGATTTCCTTACATTAGGTTAATGGTAAAAATGGGCACAATCAAGATCTCCTATCTTGATTGATCTTGAGCTTAAAATAATAAATGATCCTCCTTACCAAATTTTCAAAGAGAAGATCTCCTAACAATATGCACCCAAGAACAAATACTCAATACCTTACAAATATTAACTAGATATTTGATAAGATCTACCCTTGATAATATGTAAAATATTACTAACACACTTAGTAAATATTTTGATTACTAACAATTCTTAGTAAATGATTTTTATTATTTATAGAGAGATAACCAACTTTTTATAATCACATGCAATATGTTCAAGTAAGTAGAAAATGAACAATGTGGGTATAGAAAAAGGAGGGAAGTCGGCCACCTTATGGTGCATGGGGAGTTTTTTTTTTTTGATGCCCAATAAGAAATTGCATGGGGTAGACAAAATGGGTGGAAAAGCACACCCAATAAGAAAAGGAGGTGTATAATGATTATGCCTCATGCACAATTACACACATAATTACACGTTCCAATGTGCCCTTATCGGGTCCATTTTGGTTCTTATATTTGTCGCACAAATACGTGTAATTTTACTTTAAACATCGTTTTATGTTTAAATAACTCCCGATTAATTTTGTCCAAAACACTCCGTAAATATACGTGTACAGCTACACATATTATTTACGTACTAATATTAATCACATTAATCTATTAGTAAAATTTTAGTGAATTAACAGTTAATTAACTAAAACCCGTCTCATAAAATTAATTATTCAATTATCGCGTAATTAAATAATAACTGCCGCGCCTCGAGTTCGTAACTCGAAATCTCTGTAAAAGGATCAACTAACTTTTTAGTCAATAAATAAAGGGACTAAATAAATTGTATCTCATACAATTAATTAGTTGTCAATTGGGGTTTGTTCCTTTAGGTGTGACCGAAAGGGGTCAGTTGATCACCGCCGTCACACGACAATAACGTCAAACTCTAGTCAGCCAACCGTTATCGATTTACGTTAATCAACTGGCGAGGATCATAAAATAAATATCCTGATGATATTCCTTAAATGAGATTTATGACGTAAACGCACTATTGTGGAGGACACTCACTCCAACAATCTCCCACTTGTCCGACAGAAGGTGCGCGCTACCAATTCTCTTATCCGTTTTAATCTCCCACTCAATGCAAGGTGTCTTTCAGGTCGCACTTGCACATGAACATACCGCGAGTGGTTTTCTCGATCAGGAGTGTGACTACAAGACCGGAAAAATCCACTAACGATTACTTCCGAGCGTGGCCACGCATTTACAGTCACAACTCCTCGAGTGGCCTTGAGATATAGTAATCCAACGTGGGTGGATAATTCTTGTATGCCCTATCTATCTTTGCTCAATACAGATCACCATGACTCAGAAGATGCCTTTTGGCCTCCTTTCACGGCACGACCTAGGACAAAAACCAAAGTCACTCGGAAACTGCACTGACTTTGGGTAATAGTCTCCAGTCAAAAGAATCGACTCATTGGAACATCTTAGAGATCCCTGCCACTACCAGGCGTCTATAATAGAACTAAGGGACTCTCTAAATGGTCACTGTCCGACAAAAGTGTCACACACTCTGCCTATGTAATCGACTAGTCATCACGTATGACCTCATGGTGTTGAACCAACCATCAATCGACTTACAATCTAGTCACTCCGAGACGTCACCTCATTAAGTGACTAGGGACAAAATACAATGTTCATCTTATTCACTTGAATAGTGTTCAACATTGTCTCCACAACTTATTCGATAAACAAGGTATTATAAATTTAGTCACACTAAAATGAAAGAATTCATAAATGAATGCTTAAACAATGAATGCGATTATCATATATATAAAAAGTGATACACTATCCAATTATTACATATCCATAATCTAAAGAAATTCTGATACTCGTCTCAATCCCATTGCGACGACATGACCATCATGCTTAGCCTTTGATAAAGGCTTGGTTAAAGGATCAACAATATTATCGTCTATCCCAACCTTACAAAGGTCAGTTTCCTTCCTTTCCACATAATCTCTAATTACTTGGTATTTCCTTTCAATGTGTCTAGATTTATTACTAGACTTCGGCTCTTTGGCTTGAAAAATAGCCCCACTGTTATCACAATATAGAGTGATCGGATCTTTGGCGGAATGGACTACTCCTAGTCCCTCCATGAATTGCCGAATCCAAACAGCTTCCTTTGCAGCCTCAGACGCTGCAAGGTACTCAACCTCTGTTGTAGAATCCGCGGTAACGCTGATAAGGCTAAAGTCGTATCACCAATATCAAAATAAATCTATCTCAGTTACTAACAAAATACCTAGCGGTAAGACAGGAATCGAATCCACAGGGAGGCGGTAATAATCAGTTTGCTAATATTTAGATCGTCTGAAAGTAACCGTTTCTTGGGGGTTTTGGTTTGTTTGTTATCTAACAACTAATAACGATTAATCAAATGGTTTATAACAATAATATTGAAGGTCTAGGATTTCCGGTTCACTAGGTTAATTATATGGGGTCTCTTAATCAATTGCTAGGTCAATCAAGTTATCTGAGGTCACAAGATTGATTAATTCTATTTATGTCCTTTAGATCGATTCTAACATGCAATCGCTATAATTAGACTCAATCTATTTGGTTATCGCAGCCTATATTAATTCTAACCCTGTCGGTGAAAGTATTAATTCACTACACTAGTTAACAATTCAGGCCTAAATCAATTAACTAGAAGAAGAACAATAATCAAACGATAACTTATGCAATATTACTAGCAATAATTAATAATGCCCCTTTTAATTCACCTAGATCCCCTTCATCCTAGATGAGGGATTTAGCTACTCATAACGAATCTAACAACAACAATAATAGTAATTGAAGACATGATTAATGATATGAAATAACGACAACTTAATTAAGAGCATAAAACTAGAATGAATAATTAATGAAGAATGATTAATACCGTAGCAACAAGGAAAGATTAAGAACTAGAATTCCAAGCTAAAGAGAGTTTTCAGCCGTCCTAAGTAAAATAAAGCATAACCTAATAATAATCTTCGAGTTTAGAATTTATACTACAAAATAAGTGTTTTAGGAAAATAGGAAAATAAATCTGACAGCAAGGATCCTCGATCGAGGACGATTACTCAATCGAGCCTTAGTGGACTCGATTCGAGGAACCAGCTTCACAGGCTTGTTCTCGTCTTTCCTTCACCTCTAATCTTCAAGTCACCTCGTTCCTCGTGCCATGCTTCGTGTATTCCGCTATGCCATATCCGCAATGCTCATCTTAGCTCGATTATCCTCGTAATGCGTCATTTCTGCATTAAAACATAAAATAGCGACAGTATCGACAATTTACTATAAAGGGCATATAAATGACATAAAGGCACGGAAACGGTATATAAAACGCTATGAAAGAAGTTATAAAAGTGTATATAAAAGTGATACATCAAACTCCCCCAAACCAAACCTTTGCTTGTCCCCAAGCAAAGCACTCAAAACATACAAAAAGACTAACATACAAATGGTGAATGAATAACTCAGAGCAAATGTCTAGGCACATACAAATCCCAACTATCCATATCTATAACAAAGTAATGACCAAAAATTGTACCAATAAAACAAATTCAAAAGGTACGGGTAATAGATTAACACAGCTCAACTCAAGATGTAACATGATACCGAGACTCAGCCAAATGCTTTTCAACCTTACAAGACAATTTTGTTGGATTCTCGCGGTTTCACTCATGCACTCATAAGGGGTGAGATATATGTAAGATAGAAAGAATAAAGACACTCACTCAACTTATGAAACATGCATGCAATCTAATGTGATAGTAATTTCTCCAACTAATGCGTATTCACAACATAGACTAAGTACATGAATCAAGGACAGAATGGTGACAAATGGGCATGTGTATAGAAGTGGTTTTGCAAAAGCACATATGGATATGTGAGGCTAAGACGGTAGTCGCAGTGCTAGACCAATAACCACATCTAATAAAATATAATACAACCATCCAACTAGAGAAATTATCTCAATCTTTGACAACATATGAGAGAATGTAAAAACTCTCCAAAAGTGCATTAGACTCTAGCATTTACCACTTATGATCTCCTAACAAAACCGATGAAGCAATTTCTTTTTCTTCTCTTTTTCTTCTCTTGTTTTTTTCTTTCTTTTTTTTTTTTTTTTTTTTTTTTTTTTTTTTTTTTTTTTTTTTTCAGAATTTTCGATCTCTTTTTCTTTTTTTTTTTTTTTTTTTCTGCTTCATAATACTCTTTTTCAACATAGGAGATCACACAATTGCTACAAAAATGCAAGCTATTACCCACATGACATAAAAGTCCCAACCCAACCAAAGTAGCTATAACAATATAAGACTCAAGCAACTGCGACTGTCCCGAGAAGGTAGGCAAATTCTGGAATGTAGCTATGAATTAGGATATGAAATGGCTACATGGTTCAAACGGGATTAACAAAACATGGTAATGTATGGCATATTTGAACAATAAGAATCACCTTTCCTCATGTACTCAATCATATGAATGCACAAAAGCTAAGAAACTAATGTCACACTTATGCAGTTTGATATTACATATTCCACAAGGAGACCACATTCGTTAGCCTAAATAACAAATGAGACCAGTTTATTAATGTTCCTGGCCTAGGAAGCTCTAAAGACCTCAGAAATTTAAGTGGTTTACCAACAAAATATAGTCAAATTTACTCGGCATAAGGCGTATTGTGACGGTCAAGACTTGAGTTAAGAGCTTTGTTTATCATAGCTAACAAGTCAAAACAATGTACCTGAATAACTAAACGGGATTCAAATACAAAGACAAAGCAAATTATCATCATTGCTAAACAATTCACCAAGACTCGACTCTAAATAAATAAAAACATGTTTTTGTATTTTATAAATTTTTTAATTTTTAAGGAGTTTTTTTTTTTTTTTTTATTTTTTTTAATTTTTTTTTAACACACAACAAAATTAATACTCTCCCCCAAACCTAAATGTCACAGTGTCCTCATTGTGACGCCTACAGCATAGCAATCACACAGAAAATTCAGCAACCTATGGGACACTACTAACAAAGGGAAGAGGGGAAAATAAGAAATGCAATAAAATAAACAAAAACAAAGAAAGATAATACCAACTGTGTAGCAAAAGCTCCCCCAAACCAGCTGGAAAGTGAGGGATGTAGTGACCACCTGTCACTACTGCGCACCATCATCATCATCATCATCATCAACATTGACTTCATCAAAGCCATCAATCTCCTCAAACATGGGCAATAGCTCAGGGTCCTGAACACGACCCCCACGGCCTCTAGCTCGACCGGCCTGTCTACCACGACCTCTAGTACGGCCACCTCCAGGAAAGCTGCTGCAACAGAAGTAGAAGCTGCAAACTGGCCAAATGGCCCTCTCTGCGACAAAGGAACACCCACATCCTCTGGAAAAACACTGTAAGGCTGGTGAGGACGAATAAGAGTGTAAAAAGAGCGACCCAAGGCACCATACTCCGTACTAAACTGCCCAAACTCATCAGGGGTCACACCATAAAGGTGGAAGACACAGCTATCATCACCAGGTGTGGTGTAGTAACTCGGAGAAGCACCTGTGTATTGCCCCCCAGCAAGAGTAACAACCTCCATCTGCTCCCACAAACGCCGCTCAGTCAAAGCGGTGTTAATACCCTCATGTATCCTCACCTCCCTCGCAAGTACTGGGTCAAAGTGATAACCATGGGAAGGAAAGGCTGTAGGAGGAGGAGGACGGGGCTGGTAAGAACCAGGCAAGTGAGTGGCAGGCTGACGACGTCTCCGACGCCCACCAGTAGTAGCAGTCGTACTAGAACCGGGTAAAGTAACCAGAAGATCGTCTGGTATCGAATAAGTGATAGGGGCAGGTTTCAATCTAGCTGTACTCTCCTCAAGAGGCGGATGACCGGCAACCGATCATTAGGCAAAAGCATATAAGACTGACCGCGCACTCTCCAATAATGATCCTTCCCACCCCGAATGTCAATGTAGGAAATGTCATAGCGTTGGTGGTCATCATCTACCAACGGCTCATGGTCATCCATCAGCTCATAGGGGTCATTCCCCTCAAAATCACATAAGACTCTAGCAATTCTAGTAATAAAGGCACCGCAATCTAAATCAGAATACCGCCCAGTCATGCGGTCAAGGGCCTGGCAAACGAGGGCAGGGGGAGAAAACTAAAAAGTAGCTTCCTGAAACGGGTTGAGGTAAGCTAATATCAAGACCTCCAAGGAAGAGGCCTTGCTCCTACCATGTCTCCCATAAAGTAAATAACTCAGATACCGTAAGAAAAGCCGAAGACAAACATGCTGAACATCTAGTAAAAACATACTACTCACGTCTGCGTCCGCAAAACCTGTAAACAGTGGAAAGAATCGGACCACAGACAACCCAGTACCATTATACAAATCACCAGTGGTATGCTTATTGTTTTGACCGGATTATACGCAGCCTGGAATCCGGCCAGGCATTCTAGGGTATTCCGGCCAGGGTAGATTATGGTGAGGTTAACTAGTATTATCTTATTATGATGGTATTGTGGTTGTACCTTTGCAGGGTTGATTATAAAGTAAAAGGAAATAAATTAAAAGTAAAGAATAATAAAAAGAGACATGACACAATGATTTATACGTGGAAAAACTCTTGAATGGGAAAAAACCACGGGCACCAAGCCAGGAGAGTATTTCACTATGTATTTTGCGTAATCTAAGAACAATGATGTAATTGCTAAATAATTGTAGTATTTGCTTAAGGTAGAGTAGATGAGAGTGTGATGAGATGTCCCTTGAATGAGCTTCATCCCTTCTTATTTATAGTCACCGTTGGAGAGCAACAACCCCTTCCTTAAGATGTGGTGGTTGTTGCTAGTTTGTAGGTAAGACTTCTTAAATATAGTTGACTTTTCCTTATTAGTTGCTGCTACCTTATGCTCATTCTTCTAGGGTTTTGATCTTCACCTCATGCTTATAAAGATGTGGACTTAGTCTCCCTTGATTATAGGAACTACCCTTGACTTAGTTTATTTCAACATGTGCTTAATTGCTTAGCCCCCAATATTTGTAAATATCTTCTCCATATTATATGTTGGTCATCCACTTCATCCCCGGATACCTCTCCTGGCTCAGTATCAATGCCTCGAGCTAAACCGCTTTGTACGCAAGCCTTCGTGTCTGTTGTACCGACAATGCATGTTGTATTGTTGTACCGACAATGCCTCCTCTTTGTCTTTTCTTTGTCTTGTGCTAACTTATAATAATGCCCGACCCGAGTTATACCCCGATCATTATTTTCGATGTATGATGCCCTGTCCGCTTTGATATAGTCTTCTAGCTGTCTCCTTGTCCGGACCGCTACGTTGAACTCGCCTTTGAACAGTGCATCATCTTGAATTCTAGCCCGACGGTAGTGTAAAATATCGTGCTCAACAATTGCCCCTTATCTCCTTATTTATTTGTGGTTCAAGCCAATAATGAGGAGATAACTTCATTCCAATCATAGACAAAGCTTGATCATGCGGTTGTACATATTCCCGACTTAATGTTTCTTCACTGCTACTGGTCGGGCCATATATGAAAAAATAACCGCTTTCTTGCGTGTCTAAGGATTCTTTCTAACTCCGCATACAGTTGGTAGGGCTTGTTTTTGCCCCACTTATATGATAGATAAAATTAGAGTAAAGTGCAGATCGACAATGTTAGTAACTTGATCAAGTGTATTTACCAAGTGTGTATGAATTAATATCCCTGCAATATTTTTTGTACTAGCATTTAGATAATCGTAAACAAAATTAGATTAGTCATGCGCTCTGTGTCCTGTACGTGAATGATAGCTCCTGATAGGTGGAAAATATAAAGAAAAACAGGAGAGTGAAATATGAAATATAGGAAAGAGTAAACCTGGTGGCAATAATCAAGCAATCGCTGATATATTGTTTTTTGTAAGTGTATTGGAATCACTCATGAAGCTTTTGCCAAGTCAGGAAAGATATAGCTTTGATGATATATACCCCGACTTTCATTAGAAGCCTGACGATGAAGTTGAGGTGAAGTTTCCTCCTTAAGGACATGATGATGAGTATAAGACAACCTTTGAACAATATGTTATGTAGGATGCCCCAATGCTGATGAAGATAAATAATGTTATAACTTTTCAGGACACCTTTTAAGTGAAGGCATTAGTTCTGGAACATTCCTGGGATCGTAAGCTGATGGAGGTTGATGTCCTTCATGAGAAAAGAAGAATTATGGTGCTCGGTCAGGCGAGAAACAATTTCTGACTGGTGATAGTATTTGATCCTGTTTTGTTTGTTTTTCGATAGTTGTACTTTTGAAAGAATATTTGCCTGTCTGGAGGGCTTGTGATCCTCAGCCTGACTGGAGGGCTTTGATTATGCATGTCTGGAGGGTTTTGTACGAGTTGTCAGGATCTTTCACCTTCGTCCCCGTATAAAAGGATTTTTGCCTGGCTGGAGGGCTTATTATCCTTAGCCTGACTGGTGGGCTTTGATTATGCATGTCTGGAGGGCTCGTGAATATAACTTTTCGTCTGGATCTGGCCATTTTGGATGTGTACTGGATCTGGCCAGTTATTCTCCTGGATCGGGCCAACTTTTTTGCGCCGGATCTGGCCAGTTTGGATGTGTACTGGATCGGGCCAGCTTTTTTTGCGCTGGATCTGGCTAGTTTGGATGTGTACTGGATCTGGCCAATTATTCATCTGGATCGGGCCAGCTTTTTTGCGCTGGATCTGGCCAGTTCTTTGTGTCATGGGTGGGGTTATTGCCTGTCTGGAGGGCTTATATCCCTTGCCTGTCTGGAGGGCTTATGACCCATTTATGACATACAATCCAGGAAAAGGTTTTCCAGGTTTGTATATTAAATTGAGCTCAATATTTTAAGGCCTGTTTTTGCAACTGAAAGTTGGATATCAGTCAGATATCAGTGGGGTGGCCCCCAATCTTTAAAATTTGTTTTAAGTAAAGTACAGTATGTAAAACAAATATTGAAGATTCTACTCGGTAAAGGGAAATACGAGAATATTGACAAGTACTTGGGCACATAATGGAAGAAATCATATAAGGCATTTATTCATATAATGGCAAATATCATACATTTAGTTTCATATTAGGTCAGGCAGGAAATGGTAAGATGAAGATTATACCTGGGCTAGGAGATATATTTTATATGTGAAATAGTTTTAAGTGTACAATATTCCAAGCTCTTGGGATCATTTCATCGTCCAGGGTTTGTAGTCTATAAGCTCCATGGCCGACTATTGAGTCAATCAGGTAGGGATCTTCCCAGGTTGGGGCCAATTTGCCAGCATTCTTCTCTTTTGTGTTTTTGAAAAACTTTTCTGAGAACAGGGTCTCCTACCCTGAATACTCTAGCTTTGACAGTCTTGTTGTAGCTTTTTGCAACTCTTTGCTGATATGCTACCATTCTAATGCTGGCTGCATCTCTTAGTTCTTCTGTTAAGTCTAGGCTATCCTCCATTAGAGGTATATTGCTCGTTATTGTATTCAGGCTGCATCTGGCTGATGGGATGTCGACCTCTGATGGGATTACTGCTTCACATCCATAGACCAAGGAGTAGGGGGTTTGGCCTATGGATGTTTTAGGCGTGGTTCGGTCAGCCCAAAGGACCAAGGGAAGTTCTTTAGCCCATCTTCCTTTCCTTCTTTCTAGCTTCTTCCTCTAGGCAACTGATTATTACTTTGTTGCTACATTCTGCCTAGCATTTTGTTTTTGGATAGCCTGACATCCTGCTGATAGAGAAAAAAGGAGACACCTAATCGTGTTAAATTATTGGAGCATGTTTGTGTCAAGCTTCACATTTTGTGTTGTAGTCCAGGCAATTGGCCCTCAGTGTTAGCCAATAATAGTCGGTACCGAGAGCACTTTGCTGGCTTTGCAGGCTTCTTCCTCTTTGTGGTTGACACAATCATCCATCATGTCTCACGGAGATCTTGGTTAGTTTTGACTATAATAGGGCGACATTCATAGTAGGGACGAAGTTTAGTACATGAAATAATTATATCTAAAACATATTTGTCAAGAAAGTCATACCTCATGTCCGCATCTAGTAGACTTTTACTTACTTGAATAGGTGGGTGTTCTTGATCATTATCTTTCCCGACCAGGACTCTACGACGGTTGTTTTTCGATCACAAGAATGTGTTAACGATAGTGGTTGCCTTTTGCCTGGCCAGGCCGATGTGAGAGGAGTGGAAAGATAGTTTGTAATGTCATCTCATGAACAGGAGTCCACACGAATAATTGTGTTTTCCTTTCAGGGAGGTTATAGAAAGCTTTGTATGTTTCCGAGAGCCTCGATAAGAATTTGTCCAGGGTCAATAACTTTTCTTGCCAAAGTAGAGCTTTTTGATGCCCCTGACTGACTTTGGTGATTGGAGCTCCAATTTGCTTTAATCTGTTCAGGACAGGCTTCTATGCCTCTTTTGGTTTCCTTGTAACTTATAAACTTATCACATGGCACACAATGTTTTGTATTTGATAGGACTGAAATTATATCATATCTTCTAAAATAGTCACAAGTAGTTTCTTAATGATTCACATAAATTATTCAATTACAACTATGTTGACTAGCTGGTCAGGATAGATTGTGTCTTTAATTGTCCAGGCATTATCAACCATTAAAGGTAAAAATTCTATTGGTTCAAAGTTTTTAGTTTTATGCTACAAAAGTTTGAAACATAATAGGGAAAAATTAATGAGTAATAATGTGAGAACTCATTAAGGTAGTGTGATGATAGATCTAAGCATATCGGGACTGACTGGTCAGGCCAGGCCAATTTATCTTTCCAAAACAGTCAGGCCAGGCTGATTTTCTATCCAAAATCAGTCATGTCAGGCTGATTTTCTATCCAAAAATAGTCAGGTCAGGCTTGACTAACACTAGTGTATCAGGATAGATTAAAAATATCATATGTAAGATGGTTATATTTTTTTTTTTAAAAATATTTGATCCTCAGTTGACATATATATTTAAATGTTATATAAAGGATAAGGACTTATTTGTGTAGAAATATTTGAACACCTATGTTGGGCCAAGATAAATTATATTCTAACCAGACTTTGTGCAGCTTGGAAACATTTGGCTGGGGCATTCTAGCCAGGCTAGCAGATGACGACCAGGCATCAGCCATGAGGGGGAATGAAGGACAACCTATCATAGTAGCCCTGCACAATAATTCTTGGTAGAACTTTCTCCCCTGCATGAAATTTTCCTAGAACAACCCTTATGATTTGTTCCTGGGCTACTGCGTTATATAGTGTTGGTAAACATTCCCTGTCCTGATAAGACTGGTCTGTGCTGCACTGCTACTGTTCAGGGCTGACTTTTAAGCCTGTTTCGGTCAGGGCTAAGTTGTCCAGCCAGACTTGTATTTTGATGTTCAAGGCTTTGAATTTCCTAAGAACATAAAATTATTAGAATTAACAAAATCTAAAATTTAAATGTAGAAGTAAGATCAAAGTACCAAAATTTTAAGATATATTGTTTAGAATTTGCGAAACTTGTATTGGATATGAGAAAGACTTATCTTTGAATTTCTTTAGAAAGAAATTTTCACTTGAACTCCGCATTCTCCTAAGCAATGTTATACTTGTTGTTATTGGAAGGGCTTCTAGCTTGTCTTGACAATATTTCTCTTGGATTCAACGTTTGTAGTGTAGAGATGAAAATTTTTGTATCGATCTTTCTTAAAGCTCTCAAAACTTGTTGTGGAGAAGAAAAGATGTTGCGAATAATGCATAGGAATGATAAACTAGTTGCCCCACGGTGGGCGCCAATTGTTTTGACCGGATTTTACGCAGCCTGGAATCCGGCCAGGCATTCTAGGGTATTCCGGCCAGGGTAGATTATGGTGAGGTTAACTAGTATTATCCTATTATGATGGTATTGTGGTTGTACCTTTGCAGGGTTGATTATAAAGTAAAAGGAAATAAATTAAAAGTAAAGAATAATAAAAAGAGACATGACACAATGATTTATACGTGGAAAAACCCTTGAATGGGAAAAAACCACGGGCACCAAGCCAGGAGAGTATTTCACTATGTATTTTGCGTAATCTAAGAACAATGATGTAATTGCTAAACAATTGTAGTATTTTCTTAAGGTAGAGTAGATGAGAGTGGGATGAGATGTCCCTTGAATGAGCTTCATCTCTTCTTATTTATAGTCACCGTTGGAGAGCAACAACCCCTTCCTTAAGATGTGGTGGTTATTGCTAGTTTGTAGGTAAGACTCCTTAAATATAGTTGACTTTTCCTTATTAGTTGCTGCTACCTTATGCTCATTCTTCTAGGGTTTTGATCTTCACCTCATGCTTATAAAGATGTGGACTTAGTCTCCCTTGATTATAGGAACTACCCTTCACTTAGTTTATTTCAACATGTGCTTAATTGCTTAGCCCCCAATATTTGTAAATATCTTCTCCATATTATATGTTGGTCGTCCACTTCATCCCTGGATACCTCTCCTGGCCTGTATCAATGCCTGTCAGGCTAAACTGCTTTGTACGCAAGCCTGACTGTGTCTGTTGTACCCTGGCAATGCATGTTGTACTGTTGTACCCTGACAATGCCTGTTTGTCTTTTCTTTGTCTTGTCTTGACTTATAATAATGCCCGACCGAGTTGTACCCGATCGGTATTTTCGATATGATGCCCTGTCCGCCGATATAGTCTTCTAGCTGTCTCCTTGTGCGGACCGCTACGTTGAACTCGCTTTGAAACGGCACCGCCGAGGTTGAATTCTAGCCCGACGGTAGTGTAAAATATCGTGCTCAACACTTATCAATCCCCAAAATCTCAGAAAGACGGTCAAAAGTCAAGGACCGTTCCTCATTAAACAACCTAAAACGGATAAGATGGTCCGCCGGGAAATAAGCATACGAACTCAAAAACTCAAGCGTCAAGGCACGATATGATAGCTCGTGCAACAGAAAAAGACCCTGCAACCCAATCTCGACAAACATACCAAGCATAATCTCATCAATCTTAAAAGTACGCAAAATTTTTTGATCAACACACCGAGTAGGATGCATAGCTTTGTTCATTAAAGCCAAGAAGTTATCCCGCTGCTCTTTATCACGAACTTCAATGAAAGAGAACTCATCAATTGGTGATAGATCATCTTCCTCCTCGGAAGACTCTACCACCTCCGGCTGACGAACGGGAGCGCGCCTCTCCCATGGCCTTTTATTGCCTTGTCCACTAGTCGACATACCTGCAAAAGTACAAGTATACAATCACAACCCGAGTTTCATTGCAAAACAGTCCACGTTTTTTGGCATATATGGGTCGAAAAATTCGATTTTAAGGCCGAAAATCACACATGAACCATCAAAAAGGCAAG
This sequence comes from Silene latifolia, assembly GCF_048544455.1. Lineage (NCBI taxonomy): Eukaryota > Viridiplantae > Streptophyta > Magnoliopsida > Caryophyllales > Caryophyllaceae > Silene > Silene latifolia. The sequence goes on along the minus strand of NC_133532.1, from coordinate 100,363,036 downwards.
GGGATTGCAATTATATATAAAATAGTGAAGATTCCAAGCATAAGAACACAATTCCTAACCGATTTAATGCAAAAATTGAACCCGGATTTGAAGAACCCTAATTCCCAAATAATCAAATTAGGCATGTAATTCAACAAATAAAGGGCTAATAAGCAAGGAAATAGCAATTGTATATGAGCCATGGAAGATTCAAGACAATAAACACAAGATTTAAGCATAAAAATCCAGAAATTTCGGACCATAAGAAGCAAAAAACGGGACTTACTTGAGCAATAATAAGCAATGAAAATTACAAATAAGCACAAAGGATTGATGTAGATTACTAACAAGCAACTAAACACAAGTTAAATGAAGATTTGATGATGAAAGTGGAATGATTGAGAGAGAAAGGGGAAGAATGATGGGAGAAAGAGCAATAGATATGACGGAATGAGTAGAGGATTGTAAATAATAAGAGCAAAAAGAGATGAGAAATCGCCGGTTCAAAACGCGGAACCGGGTTCAAGTTGGTGCCTCGATCGAGCCTTGGTGGACTCGATCGAGGAACCAAAATCCCAACAAGGCAACTTTCGACATTTGATGCATTTAATTACTCCTTTGGTGCCTCGATCGAGCCTAGGTGAACTCGATCGAGGAACTTGCTGCTGGCCTCTTTTCTCGTTGATTTAATTCCTAAATTCAATTTCCGTCAAGTCCTGCACAAAAATTCTTTGAAACATATAAAATTCCCTCCCTCACATCTCTCAAAACTCAAGAAAACACTAAGACTATTTAGATGACAATTAAATTAAAATCCTAATTTACAAAATATATATTACAATTTCCGAGTTGCCTCTCGGTAGCGCTGGTTTAAGCGGTCCCGCATGACCGTATTACCTCATCAGTGAGAGGAATCAATGGCAAAGAGGTCAACGACCTCTATAACCCCAACATGAGCACCTTCATAGTAGATTTTCAATCGTTGCCCATTTACTTTGAAAGTCTCACCTTTGTTATTTTGCAGTGTAACTGACCCAAATTTGTTCACTTCAACAACAGTGAACGGTCCAGACCATCTACTCCTTAGCTTACCTGGGAACAAACGCAAACGAGAGTTAAATAATAATACATTTTCACCGACATGAAATTCTCTTTGCAAAATATGCTTGTCATGCCACTTCTTCGTTCGCTCTTTGTAAACTTGAGCACTATCATAGGCATGCAGTCGAAACTCATCAAGCTCATTCAACTGCATCAATCTTCTCTCACTCGCCAGTGAGGGATCCATATTCAGCTCCTTTATGGCCCACATAGCCTTGTACTCAAGCTCCACAGGTAAATGGCAAGATTTGCCATAGACTAGATGGTAAGGTGATGCTCCAATCGGCCTCTTGTATGCAGTACGATAAGTCCATAAGGTGTCATCAAGCTTCCGACTCCAATCTTTTCTATTCTTGCTCACTACCTTCTCTAAGATCTGTTTCAATTCTCTGTTGGAAATCTCCACTTGTCCACTGGTTTGAGGATGGTATGCCAATCCTCTGCGGTGTGTAACGCCATATTTCTTCAATAGAGAATTAAGATGACGCTCATTGAAGTGCTTTCCTCCATAACTAATTACCGCGCGAGGCACTCCAAACCGTGGAAAGATGATTTTCCGAAACAACTTAACAACAGATTTAGCATCACAAATGGGGGTGGTAATTGCCTCCACCCATTTAGAAACATAATCTACAACTACTAATATATATTGATTCCCATGAGAAGTAGGGAATGGCCCTTGGTAATCAATGCCCCAAACATCAAAAATTTCCACCTCTGAGATTCCAGTTTGAGGCATCTCATACCTTTGCGAAATATTACCTAGTCTCTGACACGCATCACAAGAACGAACAAAAGTAGTAGCATCTTTCAAGATAGTAGGCTAATAGAAACCCGATTGCATTACCTTAGCAAATGTCCTAGAAGGACCATGATGACCACCATAAGAAGAAGAGTGACAATGAGAAAGTATGACATGTACCTCACCCTCTGGAATACATCGTCTGTAAATACCGTCTTCGCACTCCCGGAATAAATATGGATCATCTCATAAATACCGCTTCACATCATGCATAAATTTCTTCTTCTGCTGATAAGACAAGTCAAGAGGAAGGATACCTCCTACCAAGTAATTGGCATAATCTGCAAACCATGGAGTGTTTGAAGCTATAGCTAGAAGATGGTCATCTGGAAAAGAGTCATCAATGGGCAAAATCTCTCTTCCTGAAAATCTCAATCTGGACAAGTGATCTGCAACAACATTCTCAGCACCAAACTTATCACGGATTTCTAAATCAAATTCTTGCAATAATAAAATCCATCTAATAAGTCGTGGTTTAGCCTCTTGTTTAGTTAAAAGATATTTTAAAGTTGCATGGTCAGTATGAACAATAACTTTAGAACCAACAAGATAAGCTCTAAACTTGTCTAAAGAATAGACAACTGCAAGAAGCTCATTCTCCGTAGTAGCATAGTTGATCTGCGCATCATCAAGAGTCTTACTTGCATAGTAAATGGCATGTAACAACTTATATTTTCTCTGACCCAAAATGGCTCCAACTGCATAGTCACTGGCGTCACACATAATCTTAAAAGGAAGACTCCAATCCGGAGATCGAATTATAGGAGCTGAGATAAGAGCTTGTTTAATCCTGTCAAAGGACTTAACACACTCATCAGTAAACACAAAAGGGGTATCTTTATGAAGCAGTCGGGTTAGGGGTTGAGCAATTTTAGAGAAATCCTTAATAAAGCGGCGATAGAACCCTGCATGACCAAGAAAACTACGCACACTTTTAACATTAACCAGGTACGGGAGTTGCTAAATTACCTCAACCTTAGCTTTATCCACTTGGATACCTTTACCTGACACCAAATGACCGAGTACCACCCCTTCAGTGACCATAAAGTGGCACTTCTCCCAATTAAGCACAAGATTGCTCTCCTCAAAGCGCTGCAAAACTTTAGTCAAGTTTCTCAAGCAAAGATCAAAGTCAGTACCATAAACACTGAAATCATCCATAAAGACTTCCATAATAGACTCTATGTAATCAGAAAATATGGCCATCATACATCGTTGAAAGGTAGCTGGGGCATTACATAAACCAAAGGGCATCCTCCTATAAGCAAATACACCATAAGGACATGTGAAAGTGGTCTTTTCCTGATCGTCAGGATGAATGGGTATTTGAAAGAAACCGGAGTAGCTATCTAGGTAACAGAAATAACTATGGCATGCTAATCTCTCTAACATTTGGTCAATATAGGGGAGTGGGAAATGGTGTTTCTTAGTAGCTATGCTCAACTTCCTATAATCAATACACATCCTCCACCCTGTAACAAGTCTAGTAGCAATTAATTCATTTTTATCGTTTTTTACTACTGTAGTACCTCCCTTCTTGGGTACAACTTGGACAGGACCGACCCATTTAGAATCAAATATAGAGTAAATAATGCCAGCATCAAGCAATTTTTGTACCTCTTTCCTTACCACCTCCTGCATCGGAGGATTTAGACGTCTCTGACCCTGTGCACTAGGCTCGTGGCCTTCTTCCAAGTGAATACGATGCATACAAAAGTCGGGACTAATGCCTGTAAATCATCAATGCTTTAAATTTGTCTAAATATTTACTCGTAAATCATCAATGCTATTAAAAATATATTATCGATAGAAATATTCTAATTATATAATTGTAATCAGATTAGCAAGGCACTACCCCAATATAAATCATCAATGCTATACCCAATGGCCTTTTTATGAGTTCTCAAAAAATCTTTCCCCCTGAACAACAAATCGATAGTTGACCTTCGATTAGGCTAGCATTGACAATTGACAATTCTGGGTTCATTTCACAATCATCAAGAAATTCATATTTAAGATGAGAGGGAAGAGGTTTTAGTTCAGGTTTCTTTACCTCAGTTACCTTAGGTGCGATACCCAAACTGTATACCTTTTGATGGGGACATTCCTCTCCAGTTAGAAGCCTCTCAATCTCATGAACTTCTGGACCCCATGAACCCGTCTGAGCAGCTGAATCTGAAACCAGGGCAATCTCCATAGGATCCATGTCCAAACACATAGAAAAACACTCATCAATAGTAAAATTAACAATATCTATACTATGACAGTTTTCTTCTATCATGGGATGTTTTAATGTTTTTTTCTAAGTTAAAGACAATGGTATTATCCCCCACAGCTAAAGTTAGTCTCCCTTGCCTAACATCTATAACCGCCCCCGCCGTGTGAAGGAATGGTCTACCCAAGATGATAGGGATTTGGTTGTCCTCTGCCATGTCTAAGACAACAAAATCTACGGGAATGAAGAATTTCTAATTCGGACGGGAACATCCTCTAACACCCCCAGTGGGTGTTTAACAAATCTATCAGCCATCTGCAAAGTCATATTAGTAACCGTCAACTGACCCATATTTAATTTCTTGCAAATAGAATAAGGCATGACACTAACGCTAACTCTTAAATCACAGAGAGCTTTACTAATAGAAAGATGACCAATATGACAAGGGATATAAAAACTTTCTGGGTCCTTTAGCTTAGGTGGTGAATTAATTGACAACATGGCGCTTGTGACACCCTTAAATCTAGCCTTAATTATATACGTAAATTCTACAGAAAAACTGGTAGGATATGTTTGTAAATGGTTCAACTAGTCCAAAAACCTGCAATTTCAAAAAAATTTCTAACTAAACCATTCACAACCAATTCCAACTCAAGAAGAGTGTCATAACCCTGCAACAGCTGATAAACTAACTTACATTTATAACTAAAGACGCGGAAATATATATGGATACAAACCAAAAATAGAAAGGGAGACATATGTCCCTTCAAATTATATACAAACCAAAAGTGTAAAAGGTTTACTAATAAAATAGCCAAAACTAGGTCCAAGGTTCCTTGCTCACTAGCCGTCTGTGACCCCCAACTAAGCATCAACAACCTGTCAATCGCATTTTATACAAACACGAAAGCCACAATTCAGGTGGGGAGTAACTTCGAGTCCTCCCCCACCACGAATCGTCAAAATTAATGTAACATGTAATGTAACATGTAAACAATTTGATAAACCATTTACTTATCATGTATTCTAACAAATGACCCCTAAACCGACCAAAATAAACTATCATGTGAATCGATAACAAATAGTAATCCAAACTTTATCAACTCGTAACCGACATCTCACCTATTACACTTCATAAAATCACCATACAAGAAAGGGCAATATATCAAAGGCAGGCATAAGTTCTTAGTACGGTCAATAGTCACTTTGTAACTCAAGTCTATACCACGAGGTAGGGAAGGTAATCGAACCGGTATCTTGGCTCAGCGGTTACTATTAAGAAAACATGGCCAAGAGACAACACAACCCTAGCCTAAAATCTGCGCAGACCTAGACATGCGGATACACACCACCGCACCCAAGACTCACAACTTTTTTTAAAACAAAGTGAAGTGAGTACCCTAAGGACACCACCGAAGGGTCGGCTAGTACTTAAGCTGACCCCATACTATCAAAATTAGTACCCGAGGTCATGCCCCAACTTGGATAAACATCCACTAGTCGAACACAAAGGCTATCAAACGTGAACATATACTCGTCAGAGACTATAAAGACCTATCTATGATGAAGGCCGAAATACTCACCTAGGACCTAGTCACAAACTAGTCCCAACTTGAATATTTTAGCCCACACCACTCAAGACTCACCACATAAGTCAAGTAAGACACCCACTTAACCTTAAGAGGGCAAAAAGTCCTACTTACCAACATAAATTCTAACATTCTATCATGTGAAAGCTATATAAATGTCTATTTACAAAGATACAATCCCAACAGTTCCTCAATAAGTATTCAATACTAATTTCCAATCCTAGCAATTATAACAATATAAAAGGCTTTAGGGGAAACTAGGGCCATTTCTACAAAATAAGAAGCTATTAAAATTCAACTAACTAAATAAGAAGCTATTTAAATTCAATTAATTACACATGTGAAATAGAGATATAATAAATGGCCTAAAACAAGAAAAAGGCCGATTATCTAATTCATTCAACCGAATTTTTACCCGCAACCCCACCTGCGACAGTGCACGGGTCAAATTGCGGCCGACCAATCACTCAATTAATCGACATCGCATCGGTCAAAGGGACTAAGGCTCGTTTTGACAATCAACAAAGCATTACAATTATAGCTATAAGATTCATTTTGAGCCTATTAATTACAATTTCATTTTGTAAACTATCCTAACATGTGATAACTATTAATATAAGCACAATTTTTCCGTTAACATAATATTTGTTACTAGTATGCTTCAATTCAAATTACTACCCTTTTGTTACTTATACTATTCTAATATTAATTAACCCTTTAAAGACCAAGATTGCACGAAAACCCGCGAAACAAGCACGGACCGACCCGGGCCAACCATGGGCTAGCCGTGGGCCTACCACGGGCCTGCCACGGCCTGCCGGCTGCTGCCGGGCCCGCTGCCAGACCATTTCTCCTCTTTTTTTTCATTTTTTATACATTATATGACCGTCTGAAAATTAATTAATCGTCCCCAATTCAATTTTGATAATTTAAACTACCAAAAGGCACAAATTAAGCTTGCATGCAACTAAGTTTAACATGTGAAAAATTACTACCCAAACAAAAATTCACCAAACATACAAAAATCAAAAACATGTGACGATAATTCGTCGAGTAGCTCGAAATATGTTACCTTAAGCTAGAATATGAGCAATTATCACCTCAAAACCGAAACCCTAACCACAACTAACCGCTATCCTCTACAATATACGAGTCCCCGAACTCGTCTTCCAATCCTTCACCTAAATAAACAATTAAACACAATAAATAAGCACCAAAACCGATTCAACCGAAATTTGGTCTTAAAATAACTTAATGAAAATTGAAATTAGAACATACTAAGTCGTAGATCGTGGCGAGGGGATTCCGGAAAGGTAAATTTCGCGAAAAACGGACAAGAAACGAAGGATTTATGGCGATTTTAAGCTTGATTTTACCAAAAATGGTGTTTTGGTCTTTGTGAAGTTGAAGATGACGGTGGGAAGCAAGGAAAATCAGAAAAAATTAAAGGGGAAGGGGGTTTGATGCGTGAAAGGGAGAAAGGAAAGGAGGGAGTCGGGTTTGAGTCGGGATTTTTCGAGTCGGTTTTGACTCGTTTCAATAATAATTAAATCCGTAAGTCAAATGCAAATTCCGTCAAGTCCAAAGTCTTTAAACACGAGATTACAATAAAATTGAGTATTCATTCGACCAATTTCCAAATTCGTTTACCCAACGTTCAAACGAATTGTCATTTTCCCCCCGATACGCCCTTATTTCGAAATAAAAGATTTTACACGGTTTAAACTATTTTTAAACATTTCCAAACTATCAAAATAAATACTTTTCTTCAAAATATAATAAAATTATATTTCTTTGAATTATTTTTACTTTAAATACATTATTGTCAAATTTTACTTGATTAATTAATTATTTTCGAAACATATTAACGGTCCGAAATTTACGGGCGTTACAGCGCTGCACTTCTGAGTGTAAGCAATAGTTTCCACCGTATCAAAGGGTTGTTTCCTTGTCAAAATCTCCTTCATAAACTTTGCATAAGCTGGCACTTGAGTAATTAACTCAGTAAAAGGGACACTTACCTGTAAGTTCTTCACTACCTCCATAAACTTACCAAACTGCTTGTCCAACTTAGATTTTTATTAACGGTGAGGAAAAGGTAGTGCAATAGTAATGGGCTCGGCTTGCTTTGCTTTAGAATCAATTTTTGAAACACCGTCGTCTGCCAGAGAGGATCCTCGATCGAGCCCTAGTCTCACTTGATCAATCACAGAAGTTCCTCGATTGAGCCTACCTGCACTCGATCGAGGAACCTTAGCAGGCTCGTCTTTTTCGTTCTTTTCGCTTTTATCTTCAGCTCGTGTTTCAACTTCGTCAGCTTCTTTTTCATTATCACTAGGCTCCAAATTGCCCAATCCCTTAGGTTTCATATAAGGTACCTCTTTATCATTAGTGGGCACTTCATCATCATGGCTTTGTAGCTCTGGATTTGTATATGTGGTACCGCTCCTCAATTGAATGACATTAGCTTGCTAGTGAGCTTGTTTACCTTGAGGAGGAAGACCTACGTCCTGTTTTGATGGATTTTGAATTGCCATCCGAGCCACCCGAGTATCCAACATCTTATTATGGGCAATCAGCTCAGAGATTTGAGCCGTCTGCTTTTGCTGCATTGACAAAGTTTATTGCAAAAGATTGCGCAACTCTGCCATCTCATTGTTTGGAGCTTGTTGAGGAGTTTGTTGAGGAGATTGTTGATATTGATTGTGAAACTGCTGACCTCCTTGAACTTGCCTTTGATATCCTCCGTTTGGCTGATTACCTCGGTTGTTGGGAGGGATATAGGTGTTCTTTTATGGTCTTTGCTGCTGCGGATTTTGCACATTCTGACTAGACCATTAAAGAAAAGGATGCTCCTTCGTTCTTTCATTGTAAAAGTTGGAGAATGGTGTGCCTTGTGTACCTTGTATGTAAGACTGAAAAGCATTAACCTGCTCCTATGTGCTCAAACACTCAGCTGCATTGTGACCGTCTAAATCACATCTAGCACATGACTCCTCTTGTTGATGACTCATAGCATGAACTCTCTCTTTATTACCCAATGATTGGGTGGTCTTTATCTCAGCAATTTGGGCAGAAATAGCCATTCCCTCGCGTGCTTCCCCTAGGATTTCCATACTTAGCGGTATGGGTGACAATCTGATCAATCAACTTCCACGCGATAGTATCATTGGTGTTGTCCTGAAATCTCCCATTAGCTGAAAAATCCAACAAGGCACGATGATCGTCATACAACCCGTTATAAAACTGGTTGCAAAGAAACCACTTTTGGAAACCGTGATGGGGAACCGATTGGACCAACCGTTTGAAGCGAGTCCAGGCTTCATTCAGATCTTCAGTAGCTCCTTGTTTGAAACTAGTAATTTGACTTCTCAGCGCATTAGTTTTCTGAGGTGGGAAGTACCTCTTGTAGAAAGCAAGAGCTAAGGTATTCCAGTTAGTAATTCCTTCATCCGCCATATCTAAGTCTCTCAACCATTCTGCAGCTCCATCTTTCAGAGAAAAAGGAAAAAGCACCTGCTTTATCTGATCTTGTGTCACTCCAGCTGTTAAAGGGATTGAACAATAATAAGTGACAAACTTCTCCATATGTGTCGTAGGATCCTCAGCAGCTATCCCTCCAAATAAGTTTCGCTCCACCAAATTGATGTAAGATGGGCGAATTTCAAAGGTTCCATTATCAGTGGGCAACTTTAATCCTTGTGGGATGGAAGCCAAGGTAGGCTCGGAGTGACTGGCTAGAGTAGGCATGATGGTAGTCTTATGAGTGGGAATTTCGACAGGAATTTCAAATTCGGAAATGTCGTCCTCTTCGTAGGACTGATCGGCCGAATCCGTTGAGTGCCCCGTCTCGACGTCAAGTATACTCAAGTCTTCTACTTGACCCATCTTTCTGAAACTTCTGTCTGTAGCGAAAAGTCTTTTCTGGTTCGGGATCAAAAGGTATAATCGCTAACCTGTTGGACTTGGGCATACACGAAACTAACAAGAGAAGTGTGAGAACGGTCTCAAGGAACGAAGTTCCCTGAGACAAAAAGACAAAATAAACAGAAACAAACTAGACAATTGTTGTCTCCCCGGCAACGGCGCCAAATTTGATAAGGCTAAAGTCGTATCACCAATATCAAAATAAATCTATCTCAGTTACTAACAAAATATCTAGCGGTAAGATAAGTATCAAATCCACAGGGAGGCGGTAATAATCATTTTGCTGATATTTAGATCGTCTGAAAGTAAACGTTTCTTGGGGGTTTTGGTTTGTTTGTTATCTAACAACTAATAACGATTAATTAAATGGTTTATAACAATAATATTAAAGGTCTAGGATTTCCGGTTCACTAGGTTAATTATATGGGGTCTCTTAATCAATTGCTAGGTCAATCAAGTTATCTAAGGTCACAAAATTGATTAATTCTATTTATGTCCTTTAGATCGATTCTAACATGCAATCGCTATAATTAGACTCAATCTATTTCATTATCGCAGCCTATATTAATTCTAACCCTGTCGGTGAAAGTATTAATTCACTACACTAGTTAACAATTCAGGCCTAAATCAATTAACTAGAAGAAGAACAATAATCAAACGATAACTTATGCAATATTACTAGCAATCAATTAATAATCCCCTTCTTAATTCACCTAGATCCCCTTCATCCTAGATGAGGGATTTAGCTACTCATAACGAATCTAACAACAACAATAATAGTAATTGAAGACATGATTACTGATATGAAATAACGACAACTTAATTAAGAGCATAAAACTAGAATGAATAATTAATGAAGAATGATTAATACCGTAGCAACAAGGAAAGATTAAGAACTAGAATTCCAAGCTAAAGAGAGTTTTCAAATGTCTAAGTAAAATAAAGCGTAACCTAATAATAATCTACGAGTTTAGAATTTATACTACAAAATAAGTGTTTTAGGAAAATAGGAAAATAAAGCTGACAGCAACTATCCTCGATCGAGGACGATTACTCGATCGAGCCTTAGTGGACTCGATCGAGGAACCAGCTTCACAGGCTTGTTCTCGTCTTTCCTTCACCTCTAATCTTCAAGTCAACTCGTTCCTCGTGCCATGCTTCGTGTATTCTGCTATGCCATATCCTCAATGCTCATCTTAGCTCGATTATCCTCGTAATGCGCCATTTCTGCATTAAAACATAAAATAGCGGCAGTATCGAGAATTCACTATAAAAGGGCATATAAATGACAAAGGCACGGAAACGGTATATAAAACGTTATGAAAGGAGTTATAAAAGTGTATATAAAAGTGATACATCAAACGATTTGCTTGAAGCTTTTCCAGCAAACAGCTCCTCCATTTAGCATAAACACATAGCCGGATTGGGATTTCATATCATCCCGATCGGTTAGGAAACTTGCGTCCGTGTAACCTCTTACACGCAACTCAGTTTCTCCTCCAAACACTAAGAACGAATCCTTAGTCCTTCTCAAGTACTTAAGGACGTTCTTTACGGCTATCCAGTGACTCTCACCGGGCTTGGCTTGATAACGACTTGTCATGCTCAAGGCATACGCGACGTCGAGACGAGTGCAAATCATAGCATACGTGATAGACCCAACAGCGGAAGAATAAGGGATGGTCTTCATGTGTTCAATATCCTTAGGGGTATAGGGGGACTGTGACTTGCTCAAAGTGATCCCTTGGCCCATAGGTAGAAATCCTCTCTTAGAGTCTTTCATATTGAACCGGTCAAGAACTTTGTCAATATAAGCTTCTTGACTTAATGCTAGTATCCTTTTGCACCTATCTCTATAGATCCGGACACCCAAAATTTGTTGTGCCTCTCCCAAGTCCTTCATCTGGAAGTGATTCCCTAACCACTCCTTAACGGAAGTGAGTGATGGAATATCATTCCCGATGAGCAATATGTCATCCACATATAGGACAAGGAAAGCAACCTTACTCCCACTAAACTTCATGTACAAACACGGTTCTTCAACACTTCGAGTGAAGCCGTATTGTTTAATAACATGATCAAAGCGATGATTCCAACTCTGAGATGCTTACTTAAGACCATAGATGGACTTCTTGAGCTTACACACCTTCTTAAAGTTAGATGTATCCACAAAACCTTCTGGTTGTGTCATGTACACTTCCTCTTCTAGAATCCCATTCAAGAAGGTGGTTTTGATATCCACTTGCCAAATCTCATAATCATGAAACACGGCAACCGCTAAGATTATCCTAATAGACCGAAGCATAGCGACTGGAGCGAAGGTTTCGTCATAGTGTAGACCATGAACTTGGGTGAAACCTTTTGCCACCAATCTAGCTTTGTAAACATCTATATGTTTATCCATGCTGAGATTAATTTATATATCCATTTACATTGAAGGAGTCGCACTCCTTCAGGTAAATCCACCAAGTCCAATACTTGGTTCTCATACATGGAATCCATTTCGGACTGCATGGCTTCTAGCCAATGCGAGGAGTCGGGACTAGACATGGTCGATTTGTAGGTAGTGGGTTCATTACTTTCTAAAAGTAACAAAACACTATCCTCTTCGATGTTACCAAGGTAGCGGTCAGGTGGCTTATAAATCCTACATGACTTTCTAGGAACGATTACCGTTTCAAAGGAGGAGGGAAAGTTATCCTCCACGTTGTCCTCTACCTCATTCTCGGTTTGTGGCTCTCGAACTTCGTCAAGTTCAAATTTCCCCCCACTCTGTCTTCTAAAAATAAACTCTTTTTCTAGGAAGACAGCATCACGAGCCACAAACACTTTGTTCTCGTTTTTATTGTAGAGGTAATAGCCACGTGTTTCCTTTGGATATCCTAAAAAAAAAAGACATTTGTCAGACCTGAGTGCAAGTTTATTGTCAAACTTGATCTTGACATAAGCTTCACAACCCCAAATGCGCATGAATGACAAATGAGGGTCTTTCCATGTCCATATCTCATACGGAGTCTTATCGGCCGCATTAGTCGGGCTTCAATTTAGTGAAAATATTGTAGACAAGAGGGCAAAACCCCAAAATGAACCAGGAAGCTCGGTTAGACTCATCATAGACCGAACCACATCTAATAATGTTCGGTTTCTCCTTTAGGCCACTCCATTTAATTGTGGTGTGCCAGGAGGAGTCCATTGTGATACTATACCACAATCTTTTAGGTGTGAATCAAATTCAGAATTTAGGTATTCACCACCACGATCTGATCGTAGGGTCGTAATCCTTTTATCCAATTAGTTCTCTACTTCATTCTGAAACTCTTTGAACTTGTCAAAAGCTTCATTTTTGTTCTTTATCAAGTAGATATACCCATATCTACTCAAGTCATCAGTAAAATTAATGAAGTAGTGAAAACCTCCTCTAGCGGTGATGGTTAATGGTCCACACACATCCGTATTTATGAGAGTCAAAACCTCACTTGCTCGTGTCCCTTTTCCCGCAAAAGGTGCACGAGTCATCTTGCCTAAAAGGCAAGACTCGCATATACCATAAGATTCGAAATCAAATGGTTTGAGCACTTTTAATGAAGCAAGTCTCTTAATGCGTATAATACTACGATTTTATGAGCCTCTGGGTACTCTATCGAGTGGGCCTTACTCTGTCGAGTAAGGGTGTTTTGATTTACGAAACAGTATTCTGTCTGTTGGGTACTCGATCGAGTACCCTTGACACTCGATCGAGTAAGTGGCACTCGATCGAGTACGTTAGTTACTCGATCGAGTAGCTCGGTTGACGGGTTATGTTTTGACGGGTTTTGTTAATAATGCGGATTAGTATATATATTATTTCATCATCTTTATTAAACACTTTTTATAAACCTAATTCACTCAAAGGAGATTTCAAACTATGTTGTTCTCTTCATCCGCATTATTGGCAAATCCCGGAGCTTGAGAGGTCGGATTTTATTGATCTTTGTGTCTTTGTGATCCTTGCGTCAAGGGTAAGTCCTACATACCAATTTTATAGCGTTTGGTTAAGATTGTTTAAACCCTAATTTGTGGATTTGGGGGTTTTATGATTAGTTGTGTATGTAGTAATTGTATGATTATGTGATAGGAGGAGGATTCGTAGAGGAAAGGTTTTGAGACAATTTGCTAGATCGTCCTCTTGTTTGTGAATGCATTTCGGTAGGGTTTTCCTACTCAAGATTAGTTACATGATATGTGTGGTGAATTGTGCTGTAGTTAGTGACTGTTGGTTGATTTAGACGGCTGTGATTATATCTTGTTGATTGATTCAGACGGCTGTTGATTTTGATGTTATGGTTACTATTTGTCTGTCTGTGTTCTTCGGGGCGTGTCCCTGGCTGAGTGGAGTCACTTGCGGGAGTGGCATTACGCCCATGATTCGCCTTCTGTGGAACCCGCCACAGAAGAGATATGCACATTAATGGACTTGGGTTTATCGCTCGATGGAGATGAGCGGGGATTTGGTGGGTACGGCTGCGGTCCACCACTGGCGGTGTGGAGTATCTGTTGCGATGGGTACTCTGGCAGGGCTACACACTTTAGTGTGTAGTTAGTTACGTGGAGATTGATTATGGAGACCAAGGTTTGATGTGACGATTGAGCTGTTTGGTAATTGTTGTATTGTATCTTGCTTTGTGTAATTAATACTGACCCCGTTTATTGTTTTAAAAACTGTGGTGATCCATTCGGGGATGGTGAGCAGTTATTGAGCAGGTTTGACTAGAGGCATTTGGGCTAGCTGGGATGTCTCACCACGAGATGATTAGAGTCTTCCGCTGTCATATTTTAGTTGTTTAGACATTTGGTTTTTGAGAACATGTATTGTACCTTTGTCAGTTGGATTTGGATTTGTAATCACTTTAAACAGTTTGGCTATTTAAATTGTTTCTTTATAGTCATTTGATTACCATTGCCTCGGGAAACCGAGATAGTGACGTTCTTATATCTGAGTAGTCCTGGTAAGGCACTTGAAGTATGGGGGTGTCATAAAGTGGTATCAGAGAGACGATCCTGAAACCTGTCACTAATGAATCTAATGAACATAGGGTATCAATTAAAATGAACCCGGAGTAGAAGTTGTAGGAGCTAATGCAAAGGCTTGGGAGACGTCCTAAAGTCGCGAACTCGCCCTGCAATTTTGAACCGATCATATGGGGTATGTGTCAGGGTCGTATGTGTTGTCTTTTGGTTTGTATGTGTATATAGTGGCATGTGTAATGAATCGTTGGATGTTGAATGTGGAAAATTGGAAATATGGAGTAGAGGATGAAAGATGTGTGATTTATATGTTGAAATAGATGAAAAGCATGATGTATGTTATAATATGGCATTTTGATAATATGAAGTAAATTGGTTTGTTGATTTTATAAAGAGTTGTGTAGAAATGTATGCGTAGTTATAGTTATTTTGTTGAAATTATAAAACTTGTATATTATGTTGGGAAAGTGATATAAACATGCGGGTAGTGTATGCGAGTCTACATGACTCGATCGAGTGGGGGGAACTCGATCGAGTAGGTGAGGTGCTCGATCGAGTGGGTGTAACTCGGTCGAGTAGGTAGTTTGATGTTTTTCTGGTCAGAATCGTGTTTTTGGGTACTCGATCGAGTACATAGGGTCACTCGATTGAGTAGGGGACGCTCGATCTAGTGGCTGGTCAGCTCGGTCGAGTATGTTTGTGATCAGAGGTCTGATTAGGTTCTGGAGTCGAGGCACTCGATCGAGTAGGTTGGGCACTCGATCGAGTAGCCTCAACTCGATCGAGTGGGTTCTGGTACTCGATCGGGTGGGGTCTGCAGGCAATATACGTGTTTTAGGTTATAGTATGCGTGTTTATATCTACCTTTTCTTATATAGTTACAAGATGCCGCCAAAGAGAAACGCCCTTTATGCTAGAGCTGAGACTATGTAAGTCGATGACATAGTAAAGATGTTGGAGCACCAAGATGCTCTCACAGATGTGTTGAAGAGAGCGGGGAAGGATAAAGATGTTGATCATTCAAAGATTAGTCTCTACATAGCGAGGTTTAACCCGAAAGAGTACAAGGGGACCGGGGAGCCAATTCTTCTGGATAATTGGCATAGAGAGATGGAGAACATCTTGGATTTGGTGCACTTCCCAGATGAGATAAAAGTGGAACAAGCCGCGTTCTACTTGAGGGAGGCGGCAGGAGAGTGGTGGGATAAGGTAAAGGTGAATGCTAGAGATATGTATGCGAGGCAGGGGTTACCTGCTATTCCTTGGGAAGAGTTTAGAAAGGCTATGAGGCACGAGTTCATGCCGGAGCATGTGAGGAGTAAGCTGAGAGAGGAGTTTGATGGGTTTAAGACGGCACCTGATATGACGGTGGCTGAGTACTACCGACAGTTTAATGAGAAGGCTAGGTATGCTGAGGATATGGGGTTGCGTGATGAGAACTTAGCTCTGATATTTGAGAAGGGGTTGGCCCCCAAGATCATGGAGAAACTAACTGTGGGAGTCCTTACGGATGTTAAGGAAGCTTATGAGAGAGCTGGGAGGGCTGAGCGGCTAGTGGAGATGACCCGAGAGAGAGGTGCTGAGAAAAGAAAGGCTGAGAGTGAGGGAGGTGGCCAATCGAACTATAAGAAGGGTAACCACACTCAGGCGAGAGCATATTCATCGGGCTCGGGGTTTAGTGCTGGGATTTCTTTCGGGAGAGGCCGTGGTAGTAGTGGTGGTAGCTGGGGTATGACCTGCTACAACTGTGACGGTATGGGCCACAAGAGACATGAGTGCACCAGTGCGGTGAGTGGAGGTTTTCAGAGGCCGGGATAGGGGAGCTTTTCTCAGGATCCTGCACAGAGTTATGCGAGTAACAGACCGGCTGGGTCATGGAACAACAGGGGAGGTCAGAGCAACAACGGCGGGGGCAACCGTAATGGCGGTAACTCTTATTATAAACCAGCTACGAACACCAACAACAACCAGGGGTCGGGTGCTAAACCGGCTACTTCAAATTAGTACTTGTCCGGGGAGGTGGGCGAAGACCAAAGGCAAGTCTGTTCATGATGGAGAAGAAAGCAGGTGAGGACGACGCTCATGTTATCACTGGTACTTTTCTTGTTAATGGTGTTTATACCTTCGTTTTGTTTGATTCGGGGCATCACGATCGTTTGTATCTTCGAGTCATGTTAAACATGGTCCGAGAGAGTATGAGTCTGTAAGAGAGGAAGTTTTTATACCTTCGGGTGAGTCTGTATCGTGTGGGAGGTTGTATAGAGATGTATCCATGTTAGTTGGGCAAGTTGATCTACCTGTAGACTTGCTAGAGTTTCCTTTAGACGGTTTTGAGATGATATTCGGGATGGATTGGTTGGGAAAGTACAAAGCTAAGATAGATTGTCATCAAAAGAAAGTTTCTCTGAGAGGTCCTAAGGGGATTAGTGTGTCTTATCGTGGGTTTGTGGTCAAACCCAAAGTTAAGTTGATTGCAGCTGTGACCTTGAAGTCTTATTTGAGGAAGGGGTGCCCGATGATCTTGTGCCATGTGAGAGATGATAGGATGGAGAGTCCGTCAGTTGAGCAGATACTAGTTGTGGGGGAGTTTCCAGATGTCTTTCCAGAGGAGATTCCGGGGTTGCCACCGAAGAGGGAGATAGATTTCAGTGTTGAGCTGAAATCGGGGACGGGGCCAATCTCTAAGGCATCGTGCGGGTGGGTCCTAAGGAGTTGGAGGAGCTCCTAAGTAGTTAGATGATCCGATTGAAAGGGGATACATTAGACCTAGTGTATCACCGTGGGAGCGCCCCTGATTCTTTGTGAAAAAGAAAGATGGGAGTTTGAGGTTGTGCATAGATTACAGCGAGCTGAACAGAGTGACGGTGAAGAACAAGTATCCTTTGCCAAGGATAGATGACCTGTTTGATCAGTTGAGTGGTGCAACAGTCTTTTCTAAGATTGATTTGAGGTCGGGGTACCATCAGGTTAAGATTAGGGAGGAGGGCATACCAAAGACAACTTTCACGTCGAGGTATGACCATTATGAGTATGTGGTGATGCCGTTTAGGTTATCTAATGCACCAGCTGTGTTTATGGATTTGATGAACAGAGTCTTCAGTCAGGTTTTGGACAAGTTCATGGTTGTTTTCATAGATAACATCTTAGTCTTTTCTAAGACTAAGGAGGAACATGAGGAGCATCTCAGGATTGTGTTGCAGACCTTGAGGGAGCACGAGTTGTATGCCAAGTTGTCCAAGTGTGAGTTCTGGTCAGAGAAAGTTGCCTTTCTAGGGCATGTGATTTCAAAGGAAGGGGTAGCTGTGGATCCTGCAAAGATTGAGGCAGTCACCAAGTGGGAAGCACCAAAGAATGTAGCTGAGATCAGGAGTTTCTTGGGTTTAGCTGGATATTACAGACGGTTCGTGAAATATTTCTCCAAGATTGCTAGACCTATGACATCTTTGATGAGGAAAGAGAACAGGTTTCGTTGGGATGAGAGTTGTGAGACGACATTCCAAACATTAAAGGAGCGTTTGATCATAGCTCCAATCTTAGCATTGCCTGAAGGGAGTGAGAACTTTGAAGTGTATACGGATGCTTCAAAGAATGGTTTGGGATGTGTGTTGATGCAAAATGGTAAAGTGATTGCCTATGCCTCTAGGCAGTTGAAGCCTTATGAGGAGAATTATCCTACACACGATCTGGAGTTGGGTGCAGTTGTGTTTGCTCTCAAGATTTGGAGACATTACCTATATGGGGCGACCTTTAAGGTATTTTCAGATCACAAGAGTCTTAAGTACATCTTCACTCAAAAGGAGTTGAACATGAGACAGAGGAGGTGGATGGAGCTGATTAGCGATTATGACATGGATATTATCTACCATGAAGGGAAGGCCAATGTAGTTGCAGATGCTTTGAGTAGGAAGAGTGTACATTCTTTGTGCACAGCTATATCGTTGATGAGATTGAGAGATGAGGTTGGGAGGTTTGGGATACATATGATCCAGAAAGGGGATACCATGGGAGATTTGACGGTGCAGCCTGATCTTTATGATGATATTTGCGGTAAACAGGAGTTGGATCCCAAGATGGTGGAGTGGAGAGCTGGAATAGAGAAAGGGATAGTGTTTAGATTCTCTATTCATACAGTTGGTAGTTTGAGGTTTGATGGGAGGTGGTGTGTCCCTAATGATGAGGAGCTGAAAAAGACAATCATGACAGAGGCACATTGTACACCATATTCGGTACATCCAGGTGGTGACAAGTTATATTAGGATTTAAAGAAGACTTTCTGGTGGCCTGGGATGAAGAAAGAAACAGTTGAGTTTGTGGCCCGTTGTTTGACATGTCAGAGAGTTAAAGGGGAGCAGCGACGACCACAAGGTAAGATTCAGTCTTTAGAGGTACCTGAGTGGAAGTGGGAGTCCATCTCTATGGATTTTATTATGGGTTTGCCGAAGAGTCAGCAGGGTAACAACATGATATGGGTTATAGTGGATCGACTGACCAAGTCAGCTCATTTTGTGCCAATGAAAGATACATGGACTAAGGCACAATTGGCTATGGCTTATCGAAAGAATGTGTTGAGATTGCATGGAGTGCCTAAAGACATAGTATCTGACAGAGATTCGAGGTTTATCTCAAGGTTTTGGAAATAGTTGCAGGAGTCTTTGGGAACGACATTGAAGATGAGTACAACATTTCACCCTGCGACAGATGGTCAGACTGAGAGGACAATCAAGACTCTTGAGGATATGTTACGAGCTTGTGTGATGGATTTTGGTGGTAGCTGGGAACAGAGGTTAGATTTGATTGAGTTTTCTTACAACAACAGCTATCACACCAGTATTGGCATGGCGCCATTTAAGGCTTTATATGGGAGGAGATGTAGGAGTCCAATTTGTTGGGACGACAGTGCTGAGGCAGTGGTTTTAGGACCAGATATGGTACATGAGTTGGTTGAGCAGATTAAGCTGATCAGGGAGAGGATGAGAGCGGCTCAGGATAGACAAAAGAGTTATGCAGATCTACATCGCCGGGACATAGAGTTTCAGGTTGGGGACAAGGTTCTTCCGAAAGTGTCTCCTATGCGTGGGGTCATGAGATTTGGTAAGAAAGGCAAGCTGAGTCAGAAGTTCATAGGACCATATGAGATCTTAGACCGGGTTGGAGAGGTTGCTTATCGTTTGGCTTTACCGTCTGCTTTGGATAGGGTACATAATGTGTTTCATGTTTCTCACCAGCGAAAGTATGTCATTGATCTGTCACATGTGTTAGAGGTGGAGAACATAGAGGTAGATGAGTCTTTGTCTTATCTTGAGGTGCCTAAGCAGATTCTTGACCGGAAGGTTAGGAAGACTAGACACGGTGAGACGGTCTTGCTTAAGATTCTTTGGTCAAATCATGAGGTTGAGGAAGCTACATGGGAGGCAGAGGAGGCCATGAGAGAGCGCTATCCGTTCCTTTTTGATCAGGTATGTATGGTTACGGGGACGTAACCTTGTTTCTTTTAGGGGGGTAGGAGATGATCGCGAAGAGTTTTTGCATCTTTTTATGTTGTTTTTAGTATAGTTAGTAGTGGTTTGAGTCGGGATGAGAGTGGGTTGGTAGTATGTGTTGGAGTTTTTATATTGAGTTTTGTTTTTGTTGTTGCGTTGGGACTATGTTAGCATGTTTTTATTTTGTTGTGGTTTGAACTTCGCGGACGAAGTTCTTTTTAAGGAGGGAAGACTGTAATACTACGGTTTTATGAGTCTCTGGGTACTCTATCGAGTGGGCCTTACTCTGTCGAGTAAGGGCGTTTTGATTTACGAAACAATATTCTGTCTGTAGGGTACTCGATCGAGTAGCCTTGGCACTCGATCGAGTAAGTGGCACTCGATCGAGTACGATAGTTACTCGATCGAGTAGCTCGGTTGACGGGTTATGTTTTGACGGGTTTTGTTAATAATGTGGATTAGTATATATATTATGTCGTCATCTTTATTAAACACTTTTTATAAACCTAATTCACTCAAAGAAGATTTCAAAGTACGTTGTTCTCTTCATCCGCATTATTGACAAATCCTGGAGCTTGAGAGGTCGGATTTCATTGTTCTTTGTGTCTTTGTAATCCTTGCGTCAAGGGTAAGTCCTACATACCAATTTTATAGCGTTTGGTTAAGATTGTTTAAACCCTAATTTGTGGATTTGGGGGTTTTATGATTAGTTGTGTATGTAGTAATTGTATGATTATGTGATAGGAGGAGGATTCATAGAGGAAAGGTTTTGAGACAGCTGCTAGATCGTCTGCTGTTTGTGATTGTGTTTCAGGTAAGGTTTTCCCTACTCAGTATTAGTTACATGATATGTGTGGTGAATTGTCCTGTAGTTAGTGACTGTTGATTGATTTAGACGGTTGTGATTATATCTTGTTGATTGTTTCAGACGGCTGTTGATTTTGGTGTTATGGTTACTGTTTGTCTGTCTGTGTTCTTCGGGGCGTGTCCCTGGCTGAGTGGAGTCACTTGCGGGAGTGGCTTCACGCCCATGATTCGCCTTATGTGGAACCCGTCACAGAAGGGATGTGCACATTAATGGACTTGGGTTTATTGCTCGATGGAGATGAGCGGGGATTTGGTGGGTACGACTGCGGTCCCCCACTGGCGGTGTGAAGTATCTGTTGCGATGGGTACTCTAGAAGGGCTACACACTTTAGTGTGTAGTCAGTTACGTGGAGATTGATTATGGAGACCGGGGTTTGATGTGACGATTGAGCTGTTTGGTAATTGTTGTATTGTATCTTGCTTTGTGTAATCAGTACTGACCCCGTTTATTGTTTTAAAAGCTATGGTGATCCATTTGGGGATGGTGAGCAGTTATTGAGCAGGTTTGACTAGAGACATTTAGGCTAGCTGGGATGTGTCACCACGAGCTGATTAGAGTCTTCCGCTGTCATATTTTAGTTGTTTAGACATTTGGTTTTTTAGAACATGTATTGTACCTTTTGCCAGTTGGATTTGGATTTGTAATCACTTTAAACAGTTTGGCTATTTAAATTATGTTTCTTTATTGTCATTTGATTATCATTGCCTCGGGAAACCGAGATGGTGACATTCTTATACCTGAGTGGTCCTGGTAAGGCACTTTGAGTATGGGGGTGTCACAATGCGTCTTTCGTTTATGTGACCTAAACGACAATGCCAAAGGTAGGATACATTTGGATCACCCGTTTTGAGCTTTTTGGTTTCCATATGATAAACGTCGTTAACATCATTTAAAACATAAATTCCTCCAATTGAAATGGCCTTGCTATAAACCAAATCTTTCAACGAAAAAGTATAACTGTTGTTCTTAATCATAAAACAAAAGCCTTCCGCGTCTAACGCGGAAATGGAGATGATGTTCTTGGTTAAAGTTGGTACAAAATAACACTTATTTAAAAACAACTCTAAACCACTAGCTAAAGTGAGCACATAGGTCCCCACGGAAACGACCGCTACTCTAGCTCTATTCCCCATGCGGAGATCCACATCACCTTTTGCTAGAGGTCGCACGTCCCTTAAACCCTGCAAATGATTACAAAGGTGAGACCCACATCCGGGTATCTAATACCCAAGTGGAAGTGCAAGCATAATTAACGTCTATCACATAGAGAGAGGAGATCATACCAATAGGCGTCACACGCCCTTCCTTGAGGTCCTCCAAGTATTTGGGGCAACTCCTCCTATAATGCCCTTTCCCATTACAATGGAAACATTCGGCCTCAGAGAGTTTGACATTCTTGGCCTTGGGTTTGCCATTATGAATGGCTTTCCCCTTTTCCTTGTCTAGTTTCTTTGACCATTTCTTAAATTGGGACTTTTCTTTCCGCTTTCCCTTCCTAACTCCAAGGGACATGTTCTTTAACTTCATAGTGAGAACATCCCCTTTCTCACTCCCACTTGATTCAATATCCCTCTCCGCTTGGGTGAGGAGCGCATGAATTTCATGATAACTCTTATCCATGCCATTCATGTTATAGTTTACCCTAAAGTGGGCAAACTTGGTAGGAAGTGAGTGGAGGATGCGATCCACCACAAGAGTTTTAGGAATGTTACACCTTAGACGCTCTAGGGTGTCGATATGTTCGACCATTTTTTTAGTACACGGGGACCAACCTTTTGGCCCCTCTCAAGCTTTGCTTCAAAGAAGCGTGCCGCCGCATCGTATTGGCGGACTTTGGGTGTTTGTGAAAACATAGTAGTCATACGAGTGAATATCTCATACGCATTCAATGAGATGCATGAAAGCTTGAGACTTGGGGACATCAACCATATCAAAATATTTTTGATATCATTGGACATCCTTATATAGTCATAATAGGCGGTCCGCACCGCTGATGAAGCCCTTGGACCGGGCTCGATGGGAGGGGCATCAGTCAAGTAACCGAGCACGTTGTCGGACAACGCGGCGCTTTTGATGTTGGATTCCAATTCAAGAAAGTTACTACCGTCATCTTTTAAGGTACATTTGTCCATTACGGACCTTAGCCATGAATCTTTGCCTAGTGGAGTAGTTGATGTAGTTGATGAAGATGTCATTGCGAATTAAAATGCTACAACAAAACAAGGAAATATTAACATTCATTGTTTTAAATTTACTTGTGAAACATTTTTTTAACAAGTTTTAACATTTATATAATGATCTCCCACTAAATTATATAAATGAATCCAAGATCCTTTTTTAAACAAAAATGAGCATTGCTTGGGCAAAACATCCCTTAATCGTGTAAATTCGGTAAGTCAACGTTTGATTAATTCTACCTTTAGAACTCTCGGTCGACGGATTTCCTTAAATCCATCTACTAGCCCCGGAATACAAGACCGTCTTAATATCCCGTTGAGTCCAACCAAGTTTGGCGCGTGATAACCTTTTATCACCCTACTTACCCGAGATAAAAAGAGAACACCTCGCTTGGGTGAGCGTGGCTCTAATGAACAAGGGATTCATAGGTGTTACTAATTGGTAAGGCTAATCTCAATTTTAGTTATGTGAGAGATCTTGTCAATTTAGTCATAAATTCACTATTAGTGAACTAAGTCGGCGAATGCAAATGAAGTGAATTGACAACCGCAAAAATAAAATGCATGTGAATGGCGATTTTGGCATGCGCGGAAAAATAAAAGCAAACAAGCATATGAATAATCCTAGTATGGCCTCCTAGTTAAAAATAACTAGACTATTATATATCGGAAACCAACTCCTTGGTCCCTTGCCTCTTCATAGGAACATCTTCCAAAAGTGGCTCCTTCTTGTGGTATTTGGAACACCTTTCAAAAATAGACTTTGTCTCGATGTAAATCCGTCTTTTGGAAACGCCGGTAAAAATAACTATTACAATCAAATTACACAGCTATTCCTATTATATATTAATTAATAAAAATAAATAAAAACTATTAATTAATTACAAACCGACGATACGAGATCATATTTAAATTATAAACAAATCGCTATTCCCATACATTTCGGGAAATAGCGATAAAAAATAACTAGGCCACACTAGGTACAATAAAATAAATACTTTTAATAAATGACATTCATTCATTAAACATAAATAAATATGCTTAAAAAATGCTGTAAAATGATGCCAAAATTGCCCTATCGCACAATCGTTGGTATCTTTCTCGGTTTTGTGGATTTAATCGATTTTTAACTATTAAAAATTAATAATCAACACTTAAATCTCATTTAAGTCCAAACTAATTGTCCAAACTGTTTTGGACCTCAAAAATTAGTCCTCACTAATTTGATGATGAATAATTAGTTTGATTTGGTGTTATTTGCTAATTTTAATCGGTAAAATCATATCACTTAAGTAATAAATCCAAAATAATTGAAAATATTACCAAAAATTGAAACTAATTTTTTTTAGTATTCTGTAACACTCCCAGGAATACCAAAAGGTCAAAAATATTGCCTAAAAATTTCAGATAAATTTTATGAAGAAAAAGATCGATATTTATCGGTTTTTAACCATTAAAACCAATAAATATCAAAACAAGGTGAAATTACGTTTTAAATTTCACTTTTCACTTTTAAAACTTATTATTGAATGTACATAAATTTATCAAGGGCAACAACATTCGTTTCAAAATTATGATTAAAATAATTCACTTTTATCGACTTTTACCTCATAAAAATTAATAAACATGCAAACTCCAAACCAACCTTTGAAATTTTACATTCAATCTATAGAAAATATAAATTAAATAATATAAAAATTTCAAGACCCGAATCAACTTTTAACTATTTTTAGTTAACTCTTAACCAAAATACGACATTTTCGACTCGATTTTCTACAAAAATCATTAAAAATAGCAAAATAACTTCATAAGTCACCAAATTTTACCAAAAACTCTTTGAGATCAGTAGGTATGCATGCCCAAAAATTTTCGTGCTCAAACCTCTTTTAACACCATTTTTGATTTTTTCAAATTATCTCATAATTTGTTAAATATGCTAAAAATTAACATGCAAATTACAAGCCTAAGCTCTGATACCACTTGAAAGATCATAGATACTAATTAGACTCTCTAATTAAAAGTCAAATTATCTCATAATTTGTGTTTAGGTGATCTATGTAACATGCATGCAGTATTAAAGCATTTTAATAAAAAGATGGAGGAAATCGGATTTCCTTACATTGGGTTAATGGTAAAAATGGGAACAATCAAGATCTCCTATCTTGATTGATCTTGAGTTTAAAATAATAGATGATCCTCCTTACCAAATCTTCAAAGAGAAGATCTCCCAACAATATGCACCCAAGAACAAATACCCAATACCTTACAAATATTAACTAGATATTTGATAAGATCTACCCTTGATAATATGTAAAATATTACTAACACACTTAGTAAATATTTTGATTACTAACAATTCTTAGTAAATGATTTTTATTATTTTTAGAGAGATAACCAACATACGTCCTCTCTCTAAAAACTTTACTCTCCCCTCTCTCTAAAAAACACAAAACCAACCCAAATTTTTTCATTGTTCCGCCGCCTCCCCTTACATCACACTTCCCCTCAGCTCCTCCTACCCTTTCGCCGGAGATGGGTTCACCTTTGAACCTATCTCCGGCGACTGCACCTCCCCCGTTTCTGTTTCTGCCCTATAAGCCTTGATCGCGCCCTTCTCCTTGACGGCGCTCGTCTCTGCCGCGATTGTCCGGCTGGGAGTGATGTTGGTTGTTGTGTCGGTGCTTCGAGATCGGTCCGTTCCTCAATTCCACTGTCCTGTCATTGAAGTCTTGCTTGCCCAGAGGTGTTCCCCTCTCCCTCTCCATTTCCTCATCCCTGGTATGTTCCCCTCGTCCGTGTGTGTTCTGTTTTGGTCGATGAGTATATGCTCATCTTGTTGTAGTTTTGTTTGTGGTGCTAGTTTTTGGGATGATTTGGTGTTTCCCCTTCCCCTTGCCCCTTCCCCCACCGATCGATTCCACTTACTCGTCTTCTAGTGTCGGTCTGATTCGATATTTTGGTTGGTTTGTTTGCTTGTAAGCCGATGGTCCTGGGGGGTTTTGTTGGAATTTAGAGTCTCGGTTTATGTCTTAGGTCTTGGGGTCTGTCGTGTGTCCCGTGAAGGCAGGTTGAGGCCGTTTGTTTCTTGGATTGGAGCGACGTCTTGGCTGGGGTGTTTGTCTCGTCTGTTGGAGAGGTGCTGGGTAGGGTGGTGTCGGGTTCTTGGGTAGTGTCGTTGGTGGGTCGGATGCGGTGGTTTCACCATTGATTAATGTGTATTTCCGTCTTTTTCTGTTTTTTGTTAATTCAAATAATAAGCTTTGGTTGTTGGTTTGGGGTGTCCTGTCCCCTTACCCCCGGGGTAATTAGGATGAATGGTACTTTGCATCGGGACAGTGTTGAGCTCAACTCACTGTGGTCTCCAGAGTTGGTTTTGGTTAGGGGGATGTTTATATGGTTTCCCCATTTGTTTTCTACCTTTTTACTCGCTCCTCTTGGTTACGAGGTTCTGGTCAGCGGGGGTTGTGTCCTAAAGTGTAGGCGTTTGCTCTCCTCTGGAGACAGATTTTTGTGGTATGTTTTCTGCCTTTTCTTTCTACGTCCTTGGGGCGTAAGTGCACTTTGTTCTCTCTCGTTGGGTCAAGAGGCTCGTTGATTTCCAGATAAGGTGTATAACAACCAAGGAGATGAATCTCCGAGACGCTCTCTTAGGTCATGTTGCAGGTATTTCTCCGAAGTTGTATCATTAAAGACGAGTAACAATGAGTTTGTGGAGGCACGTTGGCTTTCTGAGGAAGATTTTTACAGCCAAGGAGATGAATCTCCGAGACCCTTTCTTGGGTTTTGTTGCAGGTATTTCTCGACGCTACATCAATCAAGACAAACAAAGATGGGTATTTTCCTTGGGTCGGCGTTTCTCATCCATTAGCGATTGGGGTAGATTTAGATTTTGAAGAACGTGTTCAGACTTCCGTCTTACGCCATCGGCACTATGTTCTTAACCGATGCAATTTTTACCTTATTTTAGTTTATGTGATTAGTAGTACTCTAGTGTTTTATGTTGTAGTCTATAGGTATGGTTTAGTAAGCCGTACCACTATAATGTAAAACTCTTTCTTCACAGCTGTCAAAAAAAAGTAGAAAATGAACAATGTGGGTATAGAAAAAGGAGGGGGCCGGCCACCTTATGGTGCATGGGGAGTGTTTTTTTTGATGCCCAATAAGAAATTGCATGG